>NC_079166.1:66290862-66358362 GCF_947568905.1 Ostrea edulis | reverse complement strand
TGAAATAGTAACTGTTTAAACTGATTACATTATACTACAGTAAATCTTGATTAGTATAACCTTCTGTAATTATTCCAAAACACTGTCAAAGTGACGCCTCATTATAAATTCTAAAACAAACCTAAACATAATCCATGTACAAAAACAACAACTGCATTACTAATGTGTAACATACACTTAAATTGGCAGAAATCATTTAATATGATAAGCTTAATTTGATCGAGATTGAATTACTTCGTCAGCTGATTTCAAAATGGCGCACACATGTATTACCCAGCTGTACACTGTAAAGGTTTCCATTTCTATCACTCATGTCCTTTATGAATAAAACAATGTGCGAGAATTTTCAAGTCCTAGATTTAAAGTCCTTTTTTTTATGATAAATTTGATAACTTATACAAACTTCAAAATTAGGTAGTTTAATCTATATGCTTTGAAAACAGCTCTTCATATATCAAATTCCTTATAACTTATTTTGTTTGTATCACGCAATCTGATTGGCTGATCAACATACTTTTTATTCATTAACTTGCTACATGTGTACATAAGGATTGTAATGGCATTATTACTTGACGTTTATGTTTAAAATTTATCCAAAAATCATAAATAAAAGTTTTCATTAATCAAGTGATAAAATGAATTTTCAAAATCAAAATAAATTCAATACCAAAGTATCTTATTAGGACATATAATAATTTGATGGAAATTACACTTTTAATACACTTTTCTGCATTATTTGCCCCATACTAAATAAATTGTGAAATGAATTTGTTCATACATGAAAGGTGAAAATAACGAACAGAGATCAATCTCATAACTCCTATGAGCAATACAAAATAGATAGTTGGGCAAACACGGACCCCTGGACACACCAGAGGTGGGATCAGGTGCCTAAGAGGAGTAAGCATCCCCTGTCGACCGGTCACACCCGCCGTGAGCCCTATGTTTTGTATACAACAAAATCACATATATTGTATACAAGTCACCTGCTATACAGTGTATACAGTCATTTACTTCTATATTCTGTCAGATGATCATTCAAACTTACCACTTTGCATAGCTCTTTTCTCGTACAGGAGCGAAGGCCTCAAACCTGGCCACCTCGGTGTAATCCTTCCCGGTAGTCTTAGCTACTTCCTCTATGCATGCCTGCCACTCATCCGCCTTCCGTCCTGTCCAACACTTTGCCAGTAGACATCTGGAGACAGTAACCAAAGAGAGTGTTATATATCAATCCAAGTTAAGTATGCAGCATATTTCCGGATTAACACAGACGCATGTATTTAAAACTCTTAAATAAAATTATCATAATGGTATTGTTACAATGTTTCATTTAAAGATCTATGTATGTATTTTGAAAGTTTCAGAATCCAATAGCTTTACATTATTTTCACTGCCTAGAGCGACGATCCACTTCTCTTTTATAAAAGATATGAGAAGCAGTTGGTCACCTTAGCTAGGAAGATGACCAGAAATTGGAAAATGATTTCATGCACATGTAAACAAATGTCAAATGGACCAACCACCACAATTTGTAAACCATCAATGAAAATGTCAGTTCTGAATTCTTGGTGCTCTACTACAGTTTGGAATTGATTTTTTAAGTTTATGATACCTGTTCAGATTCACAATTTGTAGACCATGCCTTGCACCTGTCAATCCAAAACCATTCTCTACATTGAAATCATTATCCAGCAGCATGACATCACAGATAACTCCGTCCCTGGGGCGCACGTACGCCAGAAAGGAATCCTTCAGGAACAGCCACCTAGCAGAAGAGACCATCAAATTCACTCAACAGCATTACAGAGATTACACTATACATGTACATGTAGGAAGTAAGTCATGTGGAAAAGATATACAGTTACTGTAAACAAACAAAAATATACACAACACACATCGCACGCCAAATTAAGTACACAATACACACAAACAAACTAAAGTGTGCAATACACAAAGATTTATGAAACAAGTATGCTTGGACAAAGTAATTATCAGTACTGAAATTAAAAATACTGCAGTACTTTCATTATCGGAATATGTTTCAAGAGCAAAGATTGGATAGTGATAAAAACAAGAGTCTAAACTTTGTAGATAAAGATCTGGTCTTGGGACATCTACCTGCACAAGTCGGTCACTGACCATGATCGATAACAGATGTGGAGTACTTCAATATAACCATTCTTAAAACAACTGATTATTAACACAGCAGACTGTTAATCTACTGCACATTAAGAGATAATTCAATATCAGTCATTTCAAATCAACTGAAATTTTCAAAGACAAAAAATATTGTTTTGATTTAAAAATAAGCAATATTTCAAATTAACCAATTTCAATATCAGCATGCAGAGTGAGTTGCATGTGACATTTAGGGTCCGGTCTAAAATCAATCTAATTAAAATTAGATCCTATGATCCGCTCATCTACTATCGCTATACACCTATGTGTAGCGATAGTAGCTAGATGAGTGGATCATAGGACCTAATTTTAATAAGATTGGGTCTGAAACATTAATATGGCTTGACAAGCCTTAACCCCAATCATCTTTCAACTTTTCTTACCCTCACCCAATATCACATATTTCAAGACAGTAACCATTGCATACACTGCACATACCAATTACCTGCAGCATTTAACAGACAAACACACAGACCTTTTTTTCCATCGTCCAGCCAGATGGAACTTTCTCAGACATCCACAGCATCCAATGCTGATGTGGCGACCCCCGGAACATTTCATCACCATTCCCTCTTTTCTTTTGTGTCCCAAATTTCCAACAAAGGATAAGTGGCTGACCTCAAAAAATTTCAACTGTAGAAAAATAGAAATCATTTTCACAAATTTCTCATTATCTGCTTTAAAAGATGAAAGAAATGGTTTATTGACATGTCAGAAGACAGTTTACCTAAACAATATATGTCTTTAAGTTGATCTTATCATGGGTATATATAAGCAATGGTGGCTATAAGCAAGGAGTAATTTACATACAATTGGTAATTATAAAGCTGATCATGCAGAACGTAAACTTCAAAGTTTATATAGGCCTACACTCCCTGATAAAAGCTATATATTTATTTCTTATATTGTAGTACATGTATATAGGTTGTAATTATAACAATATATTGTAGTAAATGTATAGGTTGTAATTATAACAATATATTGTAGTACATGTAAGGTTAAATTGAAAGGTCATGGCTTTTATTGAGAAATGAAATACACTGAAACAGCTGGAGAAATCATTACTAACAAATATTTAATTTGGTATATGTAAATATAAAGGCATGTAAAGTGTTAAATTTGCAACTAGCTGGACAAACTTTGTATGAGAAGTGGAAGAAGAATTCACAATAAAACACTATGTCCCCCTTCTGGGAAGGGGGACGTAACAAGAAGCCCTCAGGCCTTTTCAATCACCTGAGTATCAGTTAAAAGTATAGATCACTAGCCCCAAGGGCTACAAAATCTAGAAAACATTTCCTGTTTTGAATATTTATCCGGTAAGTTAAATTCTGATATTCAGCAACGGCATAAAATAAGACGTATTCTTAAAACTATGAATGATTTGGACAAATTCTAGAGTCAAAACCCTGGGGTTGCAAAAGTCACAAATCCTTTTCTGCTTTTCCTAAATATGTATTTAGTTTTTATACTATGTCAGCAAATTTAAAGCAGTCTTTCAATTATAATCACTGCAATAATTTTGGCCCTGCATCATTGATCCAAAACCCTTAACCCAAGGATCATGAAATTTACAATTCTAATGGTAAAGGACTGCATGCCTATACCCTTTGTAAATATCTATTTAGCTTCAATAGCATTATAAAGAAGATACCATTTAAATATTTTACAAATACAATGTATACACTACAAGGGCAAGTCAATAAGTAACCAGCCTATCCCATTTCCGATTGACCGCCTCAGTCACGATTTCCATGCCTTGTTTCAATTAATACATGTTTTATACCTGGGTACAAAATTACATGTGTATCGAGTCATTCCTTAATAAGATATTGAATGTCAAACATGGCTAGTGATGCAAAATTTTAAGACATGCTTTTCATCTAAAGTTGAGTACCGTGCTATAATTTGGTACTTGTATTTAAAACGTAAAACAGGCAAGGAAATACACGGTGAGTAAGCCAATGTTTATGAGTCTTGATCTGCACCATCTTATGCTCAAGTTAAATTCTGGGTAGGGGAATTCAAACGCTGTAGAACGTCTTTAGAAGATGAAGTCAGGTCCGGACACCCACTGGATGCCACAGACAAAGAAATGCATAAGAAAGTTTAGGATCTGGTATACTCTGATAGGCGAATTCAGGTGGAAGAATAACACAGACATTAGGCATTTCACATGGTAGCATTTCAACAATCTTGCATGATCATTTAGAACTGCCATCCGTGATAAACGCCGAGGTAAACTCTTTAAAGGTGTTTTGCTGCAACAAGACCAAGCAAAGTTGCAATGGATGCTGTAGAGCGAAACAGGTATGTATTAATACCACATCCTGCCTATTCGCCTGACCTAGCTTCTACCAACTTCTTCCTATTCCCAAACTTGAAAAAGGATATCCGGTATGATGAAGAAGTAGTGACGGCAGTTGAGGAGTAGGTCAATGGAAAGGACCCAGACTTTTTCAGTTCTGGGCTGATGGCACTTGAACACCGTTGGTCTAAGTGAATCACACTAAAGGACAATTACATCGAAAAAGAAGAGGTGGATTTCAACCGGAAATAAGTTAGGCTGGTTACTTATTGACTCGCCCTCATATATACCAAGTTTGGCCTCACTCTGAAGTCAGAACCTCTACCCTGGGGATCATGAAATATACAATTTTGGTAGAGGCCTTCCTGCTCTACATAATTAGACATTCAGTCTTTCTTACAGATGTGTGGCTGTAGAGAGGAAGCTTTTTGAAAATTTGTCAATTTTTGGCAGTTTTTGCACCACCTCTAGGGTCCTGGGGGTGCAGGAGTCCTCAAATTTACAATTTAATTATATTATGTCTCATTTGTCCTAAAGATGCTTCATACCAAATTTGAAAACAATTGGAATGGTAGTTACCAAGAAGTTTAAATAGGTTGAATTGTTAACACATTTAATCACCGATACTTTGGCCCCACCCTGATACAACTCCCCCTACCCCTGGGATCATGAAATTTACAATTTTGGTAAACAAAGTGCCTCCTCTTTCTGAATATCCATGTAGATTCACTTTAGTTTCGATAGTACTAAAGAAGGCCGGTGCTATAAACACTATATAATATTACCAAGTTTGCCCTGACCTGGGGGTCAGAACCTCTATCCCGGGGATCATAAAATTTACTAATTTTGGTAGAGGCTTCCCTGTGCATGCTCTACATCACTATGCAATTAGTTTTTCTTACAGATGTGATGTTGTAGAGAAATTTTTAAAACTTGGTCAATTTTTGGCAGATTTTGCCCCATCCTTTCTTTTGCGCCCAGGAAAGCAGGAGTCTTGAAATTTGAATTACATTTCGCTTGCTAAATTCATACCAAATTTGAAAAGAATTGGAATGGTATAGTTATCAAAAAGTTAAAGATTTCAATTGTTAAAGTATGTACAACCTATGACGACAGACGCTAACTAATTGCAATAGCTAGGTCACCTGAGTTTACTCATGTGGCATATCATAAACGATGAAACATAGAGATGTATGAAATACATGAGCTTTACAAAACAATGATCCCATATGGAAAGAGAATAATCAAATACTAGTTACTTCTAGCATATAGATGTTCCCCACAGGACAGGGAAGTTATACACGTATATTAAAGTTAACATAGGGAAGTAACCTAGCTAGAATAAAATGAAAATAATTAAGTGAAGTGGCCGGACTTAATTAATTTCCACAACTGGAAATATCCACAGTACCAGCTATGGACTCCCTCAGTTTAACACCCCAAATGTAAGTAACAAATTATATCATACCATTCATAAATTCATTGAGAGTAATTTAAACTGAAAACTATCATTATTTAATCTATTTTATCATAACTTTCTACATTATAGTTACTGTATTTATTTTGTCAGTGAAGCGGGTATACAGCATATGTCAGAGTCTGTATTTGTGGGACTGTGTCGTACAGTGGGGATCTCACAACAGGTGGCAGTGCGGAGAGATGTGGCAGACATTTGTGATATGGTGAGGAATCAAGCAAGAACAAGTAACGAGATCATGGAGATGAGGAGTGGAAGTGACAGAGAAGGGTTCAGAATGAAGGGATCTGATATTGATACCATGTATTGGTTTAAAGACCGAGTGATCTGGGACTTATCTCAGACCCAGTTTTACAATGTACACAAACAAGCCCCAATTCTCTCTGTCTCTTCTGAAAGTCCACCTGGATTTACTTTACTTCAATTACTGACACCAAGAGCAGAGAGCAGAGTTATCTCAGCATTAGTCACAATGAATGGTGGACATTATATATCTAGTTCTAAATATAGAGAAATCACATGTTCGCTTGTATTGCCTAACTCTACAGTACATGGTCCATGTGGCAGTGGAGTTTTCGAAGGATCACTAGAATATGACACTGCCCACTGTTTTGCTAGTGACTTTTGGCCTCCGTCTGCCTCGTCATGGATAGACAGATGTCACACATGGCCCCAGCCACAGGTTGTTCGGGATATAGTCAGAAGTGGATGTCACTTTGTAGCAATAGGACACAAATTAGGAAATCATGAAAGCAATGAATGGAGAATTTCATTTTCTCTGGCAGAACAAAAACTTGTGTGCTCAATGAACCACTGTCAGTTCTTAACCTACGGTTTGCTGAAATTGTTCCTAAAAGAAGTAATTAACAATGGAGTAGGTGACAATCAGAAATTACTGTGTTCCTATCACATGAAGACAGCAGTTTTTTGGATGATTCAACAAAACACAATACATAATTGGTGTCCACAGAATCTTCTGAAATGTTTCTGGTACTGCTTTAAACTCATCCTTAAATGGGTGTATGAGGGAATCTGTCCAAGCTTTTTCATTCCAGAAAACAACATGTTTCTCAGTAATATTCATGGTGAAGCACAAAACAGATTATTTGTTAGACTGTTTGATTTTTATAAAATAGGTTTAGCATCCCTGCTACACAGTCCCTCCCTCAGGTCCTATATTGTAAATGTCCTTTACAACCCCAGACTCAGTATTTGTACAAATGAACATACTCTGGTATCTGAGGTTGAGTTTGATAAAGAAATGTTTAGAGAGATAATTGAAAAGAGTTCACTACCCTTATCAGACCTTTACCACAGTATGAAGTACCTAAACATAGTAGAACAGTTGACAGTCTCACCCCTGACACAGTATCAAGTTCTCATGTTACAGGTACTTACAACCTCCTTCCTTCAGAGTGCTGCTTTTACATTACAATACATATACAGTAGCACTAAAAACAAGCTGATGTATATTGCTGAAAGAATGTCCTGTCAAATGTTGAAACTCACAGCCAAGTTTGGGAGTATTTCTCACAGGCTGTACATTGCAATGTATTATTACAAGACACTCAGATACACAGAAGCTTTGTCTGTGATAGAGATGACAAAGGTCAACTTAGCACAGCCATATGTGATGTATGACGAGACAGTAGACACAGAGAGGTATACCGAGGCTGTAGGGGGACAGTCCTGGTCTACAAAGTTAAGAGATGCTGTAGCATTGGATATCATATTACACAACAGAATCATTTATATCAATGAATTAATGACAGAGCAGATGGTTTCCTTACAGAACCATAAACCTGTATTGCACATCCCACCCCTAGTTGTGTTACACATGCTGGAATTCCTGTGTTACAGACATATTGACACAATGAGAGCAAAAACAGCTCTTAGTGATCTACTGGTCCTCCTTTACCATGATCAGGGGGTGTATGTAGCTGTGGGCTTAAGAGACATATCATGGCAGATCCTGGGTATCTGTCAACAGATCTCGGGGAACCTCCAGGCTGCTCTATACTCCTACCAACAATCACTCAGGCAATTTCCACTCCATAAAATACAAAGTGCTACACTGATGAGAATACATGAACTCAGATTTTAGTACTGTACGTCAGTTTATGTGGCTTTGACTATTGATACTGATTTACAACAATTATACATGTACATCAAACAATACTATTTTACTCGACCATGCATCCATGTTTAAACTTGTGCAATTTTTTTCAATAAGAAATAGAGAAATATTATGCAATTTAGCAAGGTTTTTTTTTTTAAAAAAGGCTTTGCATGGGCCTAAGAAACTTATAAAGATTTTATATATTTGTATATAGTATATTGTTACTTGATTGTCATATAATTGCATTAAACCAAAGCAATATATGTCTATCAAGGTTTCAATAAACTAAAGTAAATCAGTCAAGCAATTCAAATGTGAGGACTTCAGATATTTGTGTTATAAGCTGCTTAACATGGAATAGATATGCTAGCTGTTAGCTTAATTCATCTATGCCATATCAGTTCATCAGTACACATGGAACTTAATTCGTATGTCAGTTTAGTTGTTTACACCTAAAATCCTATATTCTCACTGCAACATGCTATAAATGGCATATTTTGGCAAATTAAACATAAATCATTGAATATTTTTACATCAGTACATGAAACCCAAAGTATCAGATTGGATTCGAAAACTTGCACTAAAAATCTTCATGCTGAAACTATTTTGTAAACAAATTTATAGATGAACATGAATTTTCAAACCAAACATGTACTAGATGTTGGAATCAGAAAGAAAACTGAGAAAAATAAAATCAATTGAATTATTATGAAATACTTTATGCTTTCAGCCCATAGTTGCTTTACATACAATTATGTATATTTATAATGCATTAGTTTTGTATATTGTGAAAGCTTAGGTCTCTCTTGCAACCATTTCAATCAAAGTTATACAAGCAAGTCGATATTCAATGGTTACAGGACAATATAATTATGGAAAATACAATGTACAATTCCAGAACAAAAGATATTTCTGCTATCTACCCCAGTATTGTCAATAAAAATTAATTATATATTGTGTTACTTCTCTTTGTTGATATTCTATAATGAAATGAACATCTCTCCAGCTCTTTAAAAGTTTGAAGTGAGAGAATTTGTTGTAATGAAAAGTAACCTTTCAATATATACATGTAAAGTTCTGAAGAGTGACTAAAAGTAAAAATTTTGAGTGAAAACATCTTAAAAATTGACAATAAAATTATCTATAGCAACACTTTGAGTCTACCTATTTCAAAATTTATGCATGAATATATGCTGAATTTGAAATGTGAACCCTAGAAAAGTAGAGTAGCACTCCTTATATTTTGTCAAACACATGTTACAATCAATCACCGACAGTGTCCTTGACCTCTAAATCAATAAAAAAGAGTCTTCCTCTTTCCATATTAAATCATTGTAGCCATTCAAGCTTGTACGAGACTAACATCTAAAACAGTACTTTATATAGTTACTATACAAAACGTTTTCCCAGTTGTTATCAAGAAGTTAAAAATGCTCAATTGTTAACACATTTTATAATCCCAATACCAAAACCCTATATCCCTGGAATCTTGAAATTTACAATTTTGGTAAAGGACTACCTGGTCCTTCTAAAAATCCATTTAGTATCAATATAGCACTAATAAAGATGTACGTTATTTAAATATTTTACACATAAACATAATGTATCAAGTTTGGCCCTATCCTGAAGTCAGAACCTCTACCCTGGGAATCTTGAAATTTACAATTTTAGTAGACTGAGGCCTTTCTGCTCTGCATTTAGTTTTTTTTTTTGTTTTTTTTTTTTGCAGATGTGCAGTTGTAAAAAATATGATTTTTGAAAATTAAAATTTTTTTAGAAGTTTTTGCCCTGCCCCAACGACCCCAGGGTACAAGAGACCTGAAATTTACAATTATGTCCCAATCGTGACACTAAGCTGTTTTATATCAAATTTGAAAAGAATTTGAATGGTAATTATTCAACAGAAGTTCAATGTTTAATTGTTAATGCATTTACATGTAGTCACTGTCAGACCATTTTAGCCCCACCTGGATACCAATTATATAGCAAAACCTTTACCCCTGGGATGATGAAATTTACAATTTTTGTAGAAGATTACCTGTTCTTTTTATCTTAGTATCAATAGCACTTATAAAGATGTAATTTAATTGTTTTATGTATAAACTGTATGCATATACCAAGTTTGGCCCCGCCTAGGAGTCTGAATCTCTTTCCTCAGGGGATCATAAAATTCAACATTTTAGTAGATGCCTTCCTGCTCCATATCACTATGCATTTAGCTTTCCTTACAGATATGCTGTTCTAGAGAAGTTGATTTTTGACAATCATTTTGTGACAGTTTTTGTCCTGCCCCTAAGGCTCCAGAGGTGCAGGAATCCTCTGAAATCCACAACTTGTGTCTCATACAATGTATGTGTCCCAAAAATACTTTATACCACATTTGAAAAGAATTGGAATGGTAGTTATTAATCTAATCAATCTAAGAAGTTAAAATATGTTCAATCATTAACACATTTAATCACTTGACCATTTTGGCCCCATCTCAATATCAAAATCCTAGCTATCCCTGGGATCATGAAATTTACTATATTGGTAAAGGACTACTTGATCATTCTAAATATCAATTAATTTTGAATTTAGTATCAATCACATTAAAGATGTTTTACACATATATACACTATCTATCAAGATTAACCCCACCCTGGAGTCAGAACCTTGATCAATAGTACTTCAGGAATCATGAAATTTACAGTTATGATAGAAGACTATACCTACTCT
Organism: Ostrea edulis; assembly: GCF_947568905.1. Classification (NCBI taxonomy): domain Eukaryota; kingdom Metazoa; phylum Mollusca; class Bivalvia; order Ostreida; family Ostreidae; genus Ostrea; species Ostrea edulis. Next base: position 66,347,559 of record NC_079166.1, on the reverse strand, counting down.
TTCTAAATATTCATTTAGTATCAATAGCTTTAAAACATTTTATCTATTAAATATTTTACAGATAAAAACTTTATACCAAGTTTAGTCCTACCTTGGAGTCAGAACCTCTACCTCGGGGATCATGAAGTTAACAATTTTGGTAAAGGCTTTCCTGTTCTACATCACTGTGCATTTATTTTTTTTCTTACAGCTAGCTGTGTGGTTGTTGAGAAGTTTTTGAAAAAAATATCAATATTTGACAATTTTTGTCCTGCCCCAAGGTCCCAGGGGCGCAGGAGTCCTGAAATTCTCAATTTATGTCCCTCTTGTTTAAAAGATGCTCCAAACCACATTTGAAAAGAATTGGAATGATAGTTATCAAAAAGTTAAAAATGTTGAATTGTTAATACACAATGGACGATTGACAATGGACACTGACAGCCTAAAAAATTCTAAGTCCAATAACTACGTTACTACAAAATGATAAATCCGAAAGTCAAAATTGGTCTTCTTCTGCCTAATCCAAGTATCATGTACAAAATTAATGAAAATCATCCTATTAACAAAATTAAATAAATTTTTGCAGGCCATAGAAAGTGCTGATGGACAGACAAAGTGAATACTATAGAGTACCCGTTATATGGAGGGGTCCTAATGATGTCACCAGATGATCAAACTCAACAATAAAATCATTCTTACTCTGAATTAGTTACCGAGACTTGGCTGCTGACATGACATGTCATAATAGTCAACAAATGTCATAATTCTGTCTATACATATTTCCTTGTGTGTTCATACTTATAAGCAGGTGCACACAGCTGTCAGTACATTTCCAAAAAAGTTGCCTCCAGTGCCTGATTGAATTATGTATTGACTATATTATCATACGTGAAATTCAGTCAATGAGAGATTATGACGACTCTAGAATGAATCTAATTAGACAAACAACTACTTAACTACAGACAGTTGGCAGAAGTACCAGAACAATTAAAAATGTTGCCATACCTACCAGTACTTCCTTTTTATTTATTTATTTTTCTTTTTACAAAATAATATTTATCAAAAATATTCATTTTAAAGCCATTTTTATCCAATTTAATATCAAATAAAATTAATACACTCCCATTCATTATTTGTCACACAAATGCCAGAGTTTATGATTTAAACACCATTAGGACAAAAACATTTATTATACTTTCCTGTAAAATATTCGAATTTGATTGGTTGAGAAACATTTGAAAAAAACATATTACCCTCTGAGAACAGAAAGCACGCGCTCCAGGGTGATAGTATCTAGCAACGGATAACAGTACTTGACAACGGGTGTCATATCATAAAAAATTATCACATGCATCAAATTTATGCGCGTACGGTTCACTGTAGATTGTTAGATGACGTCGTTTGAGGGTTTGTAATGAACGCGAATACCTGCATCGATATACGAAATATCGCATGACAGTGATTGATCAAATGTCAACAGACGTAAGTCTTTCTGCTTTGCTGTTTATATAACATTCAGTATAATAAAACAAATATTGCATACAGTTGAGGGTAGCATTGAAAATTTTCACCCCTCAAGAAACCATCAATTGTCAACCTCAGCTACGCCTCGGTTGACAATGGTTTTCTCGGGGTGAAAATTTTCAATGCAACCCTCAACTACATGCAATATTTATATATTGGCTCTACAGTTTTCAATAGAAATAAATACAGTGTAAATAGAAACTGGTTGACAAATAATATTGTTTGCTTTCAAATCAATCAATCTCTTCAATGTCAAAGTTATTTGAAAATCAAAGTAAGAACCTAATGACTCCGAGTTTTATAGCATCATGATGTTTATAACAAATGGATTAAAATGGTTTGAAATAAATATTTTGAATAAACAGCATTTTGTTCATGAAAAACATAGCAGAATTTTTAAGCATCTAGATACTTTAATTTGGCCAGTATGCATTTCTAAATGGATTGATTTTATAAGCAGCTACTCACGGTTTCTATATGGTTCCTATATACACTGATATCAACAAGAGCTTGCAGGTAGTCCTCCAGATGACGCTGTAAATAAATTTGTTAAAGATGTGTTTCATTTACAAGAACTCTATTTTTGTGTATTTTTAGGACTTTGTATGATCATGCCCATCAAAATCTACATTTGTGCATTGCCCGGGTTTCAAACAAGCATATTTTGGTATGAATTATGATGCAATGCAATTATCATTAATTTGATTATGATGAAGAACCAAATTGTATTTATGACATCATAAAGATGAAGTTTTAAATTGCCACAATTTTTGGTACGTTTAGTTCATTAACACAAAATGGCTATTTTTCGGACAGCTTTTCTTCCAGAAGATATCAAGTGTAGACTTAAGACAAATTTCATATTTATACCATATGGTAGATTTATTTTTAAAGTACATAGTAAAATGTTGTTAGTCCAAAGCTGCATGCCTGTGTTTTTGTATCAGAAAAGCATTCACATTAATCTAGCATTTTACCTTAACTTGAGAAAATTTTAAAAATGTCACTTTTGATGCTATGTACTCAAAATCACTGCAAATATCAACAAATGAATCTATATTAACGTGACATCTTTTACGAAACATTAAAATACTTATATAGTCTTTCTTTTTATTATTTCAAACATACATGAAGTTCTTTGCGAGTTTACTCTGATGTGAAAGTAAGGTTCTCACTAATTAGTATATAATATATTCATGCATCTGTACCAATATATAATTATGTAGTTGTTGGATGAATTTATAGCATTCACACAAAATTATCTTGCCAGTGCATATCAAACTCATAATGCAAATTCAGATATACATATCTAGTCTTGCAAAATATAAGTGATTTATTTTACATGTACAAATGTACTTGTAACACAATATCTATTACGTATAAATCTACCATTAAGACCACTGACACGGTATAACAACAGAAGCTTAATAGGAGAAATAGTTATATTTAAAATTTTCAACCCCTTTAGATTTGACATTTATTTTGGTCTATACCTTTCGTTTGTCGTAGTCTTTCTCCGTTCGGACCATGATGTCTGGTTTTTTAGGGAATCGTGGGACTTTTCGTGTTCCGTGTAGAGACTGGCGTCTTTCTTTGTGACTGTAATAAAGAACTTTACACATTATCACAGACTGCTAAGCTACATGTATGAATTAACTTAAGTAACTTTTCTACAACATATAGGCATAAAATTTCAATATTTTATTTCATAATTGATCATAAAGCTTCAAATTAACAACAATTAAATTAGATGTTATTGACTAAAACATTCTTCAATTTAACCATTTGTGTGCTGTTGTTTTTGTCTTTCCTTTTTCTCCCCAAAAATCTGAAATATTATGACATTTACATTACCAGATTGATATATAGTCATAGATTAGGCATATGGTGTGAATTTTTAAATATTTCATAGAATCCTGGCTGACATACAAACTATATAATTATCTACTTGATTCAAGGACAATGGATACTCAAAAAATCATGTCAAAGAAATTTATGAAATAGTTTGTATAGTTTTATCATTGTACATCTATAAATTAAGTTTTTTTCTTAATTTGAATTCACTCTTGTATTGCACTCAAAACTGGATCAATCTTTCATTCAAAACTCGATCTTCATATTTCTGTTGAAATTCAACAATGTGAATTGGATAAATTGGAAAACTCCATGAACTTCCCTAGATATATTTTAACAAAATTGATATATTTCATGATTTATGATTAAAACACCATAATGATATATACTGTATAGATTCCTAAATATACACGAGGAATTCGTTATCTCGTAATTTAGCAAATTTTTAAGAATCACCATTCAAAAAAATAAAATTATATACTCCGCGCTTTTTTTTTATGTCACTGAAATGCATGCAAAAACTCGAGATTAGCTGCATGTTCACTCGCGAATCCATGTTCTCACAATTTGACATTTATGAGAACTTATGCGATATAAATTACTCACACATAAACTGATAGAGTCTATACAGTAGATCTTTAATTTACTCTGTATATTTTGTGCACTAGTATCCACTGACCTTAAAAGTTGGTGATTTGCATATGATCTTTCTGTGTATAAAAGGACGAGTATTTACACATATTAATGTACAGTAAGGCATAAATATTCAATAAAATTTGTATTTTCTAATACACTAAACTAAATCTGACATGTTCTATACCAGGAAAAATCCTACGATTGGTAAGAATGACATATTTCTATTTTATCATCGGGTACCAGAAAAAATTCTAAGATTATAGACAAAATATGACCAAAAAAAAGAGAGTATTTTAAAAATTGTATTTTCAAATTTGATACAAAAATATGGGTGGTTTGCACAAAATCTTAGATTGTACAAGAGCTGGATTAAAACTGTTTCACTGTATTGCCAATGTAGAAAATGTTTAAATTTACATGTACCCCAAGTGCCTTTGAAAATAAAACATGCTGTACGTATTACCTGCTCTGTGTAGATAGACACAGACAGACATTAATAGTGTATATTAGAGGCAAATTAGACAATGTCCGCTGTGATTTATTCTCACCTTGCCACAGTAGTGAAATATATCCAACTTACTCTACGTTCGATTCCTCTGTTGGGCATATTGTACATGTATGTACCTTAAAGGGACTGGTTCACGATTTTGACTTTCTGAATGCAAGAATAAAAGCTACATTCTAAACTTAAATCTGCATTATGTATAAACAAATTAAGACTAGAGTCTTTTTATGTATATACAAACAAACAAGTGAAATATTAATTTTGTAATATATAGCATCTTAATTCTGCATAGTCACAAATTTTAACTTTTAGATGACACATTTTACACAAAGAATGCTTGAAATTTGAAAGATATAATAAACTTAACTTAGATCGATGTTCATTTCTCTTGAAAATTTCGTAAACTAACTTACCGTAATCTTTGTTTACAAACAAATAATGAACTCTCTAAAATGAGCTTCTGTGAAAATTAATGTATAACCTTAATTTTTATGTGAAATCTTTTAAACATGTTAAACAGTAGATTTTGATCATTAAAAATGAAAAATAAAATTTTGAGGAAAATCGTGAATCAGTCCCTTTTTAAAGTATTAAAAGAGCCGCCCTAGGGCGGGAACTTAATACACAGATAAAGGGCTCTGTCCCCATTCATTCATAAAATTTCTGGGAGATGTCTACAAATTGCCCTATTGAATATACATTTCACTTTCTGTTAGAACCTCAGTAGATAATAATAGTAACTATATATATATACAACAAAATCCACAAACCCAAATTTCAGCTTCCTATAAACAATTGAAGAAAAAAGTGTGGTAAACCATGTGGAACTATATTTGACAAAAAGTACCATCTTTAATAGAAATAATTCAACTGTGATGAAATTTTAACTTGATCTGTATAATCTTACAGCAGTAAACCAAATACCCAACTTCCTTAATGAAAGTATATGGTGGAAAAAAGTCTGGAAATATATATAAATTTGATTTTAAGTCCCATGTGATCTTGTAGAAATCACTCATAATTGTTCTGCACATATGGCGAAACTTAAATCTTGGTATGTAAACATACAGTAGTTGACAACACATACTAATACCCATGGGCCTAGAATCGCTCTTCTGATACATTGTAGAACAGGCAAAAATTCTCACTAACCAAGATTCATCAAGTAACAAAGTTTGATGATGTTAAGTCAAATAGTACCTGAAAATTTAAATGTAACTGTCCAAAAGTAGGTCAGGGTGACCTACTTTCGGTCGACACACTGAAGACTCAAGATGCATCAACTGACAAGTCAAATAGTATTTAAATATAGCCGTCAAATTCCAAAAGAAGGCCACAGTGACCTTCTTTTTGGTCGACACACCCCAAAGACTCAAGATGCATCAAATGACAAGGTTTGATAATTGAAGTCAAATAGTATCTGAAATATTCAGATATAACGTCAAATTCCAAGAGTAGGTCACAATGACCTACTTTTTAGTCAACACACTCTGAAGATTCAACATGCATCAACTGACAAAGTTTGATAATTGTAAGTCAAATAGTATCTGAAATATTAAAATATAGCTGTCAAATTCTAAAAGTAGGTCACGGTGACCTACTTTTTGGTCATCAAACTATGAAGACTCAGGATGCATCAACTGACAAAGTTTGATGATCCTAGCTTTCATAGTGTCCAAAATATGCATCTAAAATTGAAAATGTGAAATTTGAATGTCTGCAAAATTCAAAAAGTAGGTCACTGTTACCTACTTTTTTATAAATATGTTTTGAGGCCTCTAGACGCATCAACTTACAAGGTTGACGATTCTAAACCTCTCGGTATCTGAAATAACAACTTAAAATGTATTCATAAATGATTAGCCATAAAATTCAGAAAGTAGGTCATGGTGACATACTTTTCACATGATGCAGTTTAAGGTCCCATGATCCATCAACTGACAACTTTTGATGATCATACGCTCAAAAGTGTCCAAGATATGCATCAAAATCCATTTAATGATAATTAACTGCGAAATTCAAAAAGTAGGTCACCATGACCTACTTTTGAGACAACATGATATTAGGTCCTAAGATGCATCAACTGACAAAATTTGATGATCCTAGTCCTTATACTAAGCAAAATATCAAAGTTTTAACAAACAAAATTTAAGGTCAACTTTGAAGTGACCTTGAGACCACACCCTTTGCCCCAGGATGATGCCTTGAACAATTTTTTATCTGCAACCTATCCTCATCCTTATGCATAAGTTTGGTGATAATTTGCCCAGTGGTTCTTGAGAAGATTTTTTAGCAACCACTACTTTTGTTTGCATTTTCCTAATTATCTCCCCTTGTTAAAGGGTCAAAATCCTAGTTTTAGTACAAATGAAAGCCCTTGGGCCAAGGATACCCTGTGACAAATTTGACAAAAATTGACCAAGGGGTTCTTGAGATATAGCCCTTTTTCCAAAAAGTTGACGCACACCGCACGCCAGACACATGGCCATATGATTAGCTCTTTGAGCCTTCGGCTCAGAAGAGCTAAAAATCCCTTAGATAAACAGCAGTAAACCAGCTTCCTAAATCAAAACATGATGACAAATAGGGCACCACTAAACTGGTACATGATATGCCCACATACATATACATTATTGACCCAGGAATTTGAACAAGAAAGGATTATCCACAAAAGGATTTCGTCGGAGTTGCAATAACAATGTATTTTGCATTAAACAAATCTAAGTCCAAGGGCTGTAACTCCTTCAAAAATAGTGCAGCATTCCCCTTGTAATATGCACATCTCCACATTGTGATCTTTCTTTGTACCAAGTTTCATCAAAATCACTGAAAGGGTTTACGAGGAGTTGCGATGACAAAGTTAAAGGGACACACGGAAAGACAGACGGACGACAGCGGTATAGCATACTACATCTGCATTTTTATGTGGGCATATAAAAAGTGCTGAAAACCAAGTGAGACACTATGACAGACAGAGCATGAGAAAACCTACAGTCTTAGCTCTTAATTTCACCAGTGGGGATCATGCATTCTTCATCAGATATCATAATTTTTTATATTGAATTATCTTTCCTTATAATATTGTCTTATCTTCAAATCGTATAGAATTACCTTAATCTTAATTCGATCACGTATTTCCTGTTTACCTCGAGTGTGTTTCACGCAATGCATTGTCGATTGTTCCAATCATTCTTTTGTCTATACTTCGAGATAGCACACAATGTAAGTAATATATGATTCTCTTAGTCTTTTGAATACGTATTTAGTCTATTTTGGTTTGCTAGCTGTTTGTATATCATCTCAGAATAATTTCTATAGAATGCCGTTTATTATTCACATTAATATAACAAATTTTCTATGGAAGCAAGTTTGCTATAAAATTAAATACAAATTCTAAGTATTTCCATTAATATGCATTATTTCATAAGTTTTTTCATACAATTTATTCATATGTACATGTAATTAGTATTGCTAAAATAACTATGCTTATTACTTAATACTCATGTAATATACCTTAATCGTTATGTCAAATATTTGAAATTTAATAGCATATTTATAACTTCTCTTGTTTTTTTTCAGTCTTTCACCTCATGAAGTGCACAGTAAGACAACACACCATCTTTTTGTGACTTGGGTTACGCTATCTGCATAAGTACTAGCAGAATATAACAACAAACTGTCCTCCTTATATTTAATACAAAAAATAAAGATATATTACTTTGTTAAGTGACCTTAACCTTTAAACAAATATCATTCTTTGTCTAATTCTCTGAGATTGGTTTTTGTGACCTTAAAAGGAGAACCATTCTAATTTTTACTCATACTTTAGACAGGAATCTTCATTGCTAATATGCAAACAGTAGTATATACTTGTACAATATGAATCTGACGATACATATATAACGATCGCTCGACGTATAATTACATCTTTCCCTGAATAAACAGAATAACAGGAGACCCTCATTATTTATGAATGTCTAATCTATACTCTCCGTAATACAACACAATATGCCACATTCTTAGAAGTCAATTCATAGCAAGCTTATCGTACAATAATTATAACGAAGAGGATTTCAGATCATATTCAGGTATTTGTCAGACAATCTGGTCTTCTGATCTGACGTCAATATGAGGTTAATGAACTAATAATATTTCTAATATTCAATGATCAAATATCAAAGCTCATATCTAACTACCTCAAGAAATTCAAATGCTATTGGCAAAAAGTCACCCAGAGCTAGTTTTAAAAAATCAAAAAAAAAAAAAAAAAAAAGATTCAGTGTCAATATCATTAGTTCACAAAACCAATTTTTGGAGCCAAATTTGATAACAAATTGGCAAGGTTTTCAAGATTAAGTTAGCCAGATCGAATTCCAGAAGTTTATGAACACTGCACAACAACTCCAATATGGACTACACAATAAGCTAATCAAGCCTTCAGCTCAAGTGAACAAAATATATTGTAAAAGAATTTTATATTTTATTGTAAACCTCAATCAGATGCTCATGTCCAAGCCCAATAATTTGGCTTCCCTTAATGAAAAATAGCCCATGGGACTAGGAAAAAAATAATGAAGTTTGTAAATGGAAAATATAGTCACTTCAAAACTTTTAAACCATCCTGAATTTCGATTTTCAAGGGATCAAAAATTGATCATCTGTATATATGCACTTGCAACATACATCATCATAGCAGAATATCCTAGCTAGCTTTATTGTAATATGAAAAGAACAGAGCATGGAATGGCAATCAACATTATCAGAATAACAATGCATATATTCTGAAAGATAATCAATCCATCAGATCTTGTCTGAACAAATCCAATTGGAACAAATTGAGACATATTACAGCTTTCATTACTAGCATTTTCAACTATGTTAAACATAGAAATACATGGTCATTTACTGATAAACAAAATTTTAATACATATCCTTGGTCTATTTTATATTAATGGGACATTTTTGTTATCACATACTGTACGATTAAGACAATAAATGCAATATTGATGAGTGTAATGTATAACGTTTAGCTCATTAAGCTTTCTAAGACTTGCAAATTACCTTATGTGCAATATCCTGGGCCATTAATTGCAGGATTTCTTCCCCTTGAGAACACTGGTATTATTCATATTATCTAATAATCAATCAGCATTTAGTCCACAGCCATCTTTTTCAGTTTCTTGGGAATGTGGATGGGGCTTTTACAACTCAAGGAAACATTAGAACCTCTTTATAAAGAGTCCAAATAGCTCACAATTTGGACTGGAATAACTAAATTGAAAATAAGGCATTGCAGTTCCCATGCACTGGGTTTGGAGTAAAATTTTATACCAGGCCACAAATCTGTGGTGGCTGTATTCCTGATATTCTAACAATTATCATTACTTCTGCATAGGACTAGTACTACTATCACGAAGACTACACGTTTCATTGACTTGATGCTGGTGTGCATGTGAAGTTACAGGACTAGTACTACTATCATGAAGACTACACGTTTCATTGACTTGATGCTGGTGTGCATGTGAAGTCTCTTTTGTCTTCGTCTATCAAAAGTTATTGGCGTCATTCTTTAAGTCATGTACCACTAGATGCACTGAGTATACAGACTGGTTAACAAGTAGTTGTGGCACCACAAGGGGAATATTTGTACCCACTATAATTACTATTCCGTGAGTAGTTTTGGCACCACTTGGAGAATACTGGTACTCAGTACAATGTCTGGTACATTAGGACGTACATGTAGTTCTGGAGAAGATAAAAGTGTATAATGAATGCTGACAACATATATATAGACAGACAACGGACTCTCCAAGTGATGACAAAAGCTCACTGTCCTTAGAATGCGAGTCCAAACTGGTAACAAAATAAAACAATGCTTTTACAATACAATGTAGCATTTGTTGGTGTGTTTAAAGTTTGTTTTGTATTTGATTTCAAAAGCATCTTTTTATGTCCAGGTTTCTATCTAGCTAGTGATTTTATCCTTTTCTGCACTTTCTTCGTTTTAGAATTGGGTTTATTTATAAGCCTTGGTTAAATGGTTTTGTTGGTTAAGGTTTTAAATTGTTCCAAACACGGTGAGTTTATCACTTAAATTAATAGGTGAGGTCCCTGACTGTGTTCTCGAATTGAGAGATTATGCAACAGAACGTTAATTCAACGGCTATTTACATTTTGTCAGCACAGATAGTAGTCTGGGAGTATTTAATTCAGTTCTGCTTTATCTATAACCCTGGATCTAAACAACTGAAGAAAAACAACAGCACAAAATTCTGACTCACTCAACTCCACATTGTAAAAAAAATCTCAGGACTTTTAAATTGTTTTGAAATGTCTTATATCCAATGGAAGACAAAAATTTATGGATTAGTGATAATGGACACTTTATCACAATTCAGGCACCTGAAGTGTGGATGGTGTATATAGATCTTATGCAGATAACCCCACCCCCAACCTAACCACCCAACGAAAACAATAAATATAGAACCAATAACTTCTCCAAAATGTGCAATTTCCCTGCATGCTTATCACTTTCATAAGTCATTCTGAATTAAGTCAGTTTCTATTTTTTACTTACTGTAAGCTTTTGAGATGACCACTTTTAAAGATGTGTGGGAGGAAGGGTAGGGGTTGGGGGTAAGTACATAATTACACACTATCCACATTTCAGGACTGCCTGAGGTCCTGTCACCATTTAAGAGAATGTAATAAATCTCCATATCAGTGATTTTTTTTGTTTTTCAAACTACCACCCCTCCTTTTGAATTGGGAAAAATTAGCGACATTTTCCTCAAATTGGGAAAAATCATTCTTAGTAAATTAAAATGGTAAAGATGCATAAAATAATCAAATAACAATTTTTTTGTTTGAGGTTTATTTCAGATCTGATTTAAAATCATAAAATAAATCATTATTTAACATTAAATATGTATTGGAAGTCACACCTTGTATATATATTATTTAGTTTTTAAAAAAAATACTTATTGTCTAATTTCATAAAGAAAATAATAAATAATTAATTCACCAGCATTTGTACCCATAACCTTGTAAATATTATATTAATAATAAAGTTTCCAAAATGTCTCTCCTGTTTTGTATTTTTCCGATTTTAGTAAAACCCCAATACTGTTGTACCCTCCCTGTTATTAGCCTGACCCTACATAATGGCGGTCAAACTAAATTGTAAACAATATGGCTTAATGTTCATCTGGAAGCTATATACTTCGCTGCATATCTGTTATATGGATGCCTCTATTGTTTTACATATTCTTTACAAAACCTTTTGCATGTGCAGTGGTTTGGAGAATAAAGCTGAAGAAAAAAAAACGTATTTCCTCTGTCAGAAATATACGGTAACCTTTTTTTTTTATTGGCCTAATTTCCCTAGATTTGAAATTGGGAAAAACACATATATATAATTGGGAAAAAATAGCGAATTTTAGTGAGGGGAAACAGCCGAATATCGGTGGCATTTTAGCCCAAAAAAAATCACTGCATATATAAGTTGAATTTCTGCAGGAAAAGGGGAGACATGACATACATAACCAAATGCAATTCACTAAGCAGGTTTGGGAATTTCTCTGGCATATATCTCTACAAATTCTCTTACCATAGAATAATGGGTTGAATGCATCTAGGTGTGTTTTGAGAAACAATTGATTAAAAAATAAAAAGTAATTATGCAATCCTAGATTTGCATGGACTCCGACTCGATCATCAAATTAATTCATATAATACATCTATGTTCTAACAAGAGGCCCATGGGCTGTCATGGTCACCTGGGTATCTGACACACAGTACAATGCAAATTGGAAGTGTTGTGAAATATAGTGCAAGTGTGCATTTTTAAAACTTGAGAACTGAATATCCTTAATATAAACAAGAGGATATTTATTTTTTTTCTTCTGATTCTGGTCATAAGCATCCTCTGAATTAAAAATGAGCCACCACAATATGTTATAATCACTGTTAAGCTATATGTATGGTCCAGACATTTTGACTTTAACCAAAATCACAGAAAAGCATCTGGAAACAAATTATAAGAAAGGGTCACCTTGATATTAAGGAGTGCAGATTTTTTACAGTTGGTCCACTGGGGCCATGAGTTTCACAATCTGCTAGAGCATGTTTATTATCATCACACACTTAGGTTTTGTCCTTGATATTCAGGAGTACAGAATTTTTTTTTTTTTTTTTTTTTTTTTTTTTTTTTTTTTTTTTTTTTACAGTTCGACATAACCATATTTACACTTTTAATTATAATCCTTCATCTAATCAATACAGCTTTGTCCTGCAGTCTGAACCTCTGATTCAGGACCATGGATTTCACTCTTTTTTTTAAAAAAAAAAACACCTCCATTTTCAACTAGGCACTTAGGTTATTTTCAGATGTTTAGGAACACAGAATATTTTTAAACATTTAACATACTTTTGCTTATCTTATAATCTATAGAACCCTGCCCGCACCCTGAGCCCATATGACCCAGAGACAATGAATTTCACAATCTTGATAGAGGCCTTGGTATTAAAACTACGCTCAATATAAAATGCTCAATATAACTGCACCAAGTTTGACTCTTAGATGTTCTAGAAAATTTAAAAAAAAAGGATTTTTTTCTTCAAATTCCACATATTTTTTGCTTTACATGTATGTTCCTTGGTACATCCTTAACTCCTGACCCAATTATCATATAGAGATCATGAATTTCATAATTTTGGGAGATGGCCTTATGTACTTCAATGCCATTTATATGATTTTTCCTCAAGCTTCTCTGGGGTTAAGAAGAAGATTTATAAAAGATTAATTGCATATTCACTATATGATTGAGCATGACCCAAACCCTATAACCCCTGCCTTAGAGGCCATAAATTCCATGGGGTAGGTAGGTTTCTCTGCAAAGTTCAGGAGTAAACAAGATTTTCATAGACTGCAAAATGTTTTAAAAGTTTTGACTCCACCCCTCAGCTCCAGGGGTTTATGTGTCAATAAAACTCATATATTTAAATTTATTCCCTTTGATCATAGATGCTTTATACCAAATTCGATGAAAAATGGCCATGTATGTTAAGCAGAGAAAATGATTACAGATGGACGACAAAAAATATCCATCAATCGCAAATTCACCTCTTTGAGACACTCGATCAGTCTGAGAAACTTAAAAATAAATTTATGACGAGAAAAAATTTGTGCACTTTTTGCAGGGTATTGTGACATGCAAAAGGAAAGGGATTTGACTACCTACAACAGTTACCTTGGAAACCTAGGAAATAAAAGATACACGTGTTTACAACCACTTCTACTGATCAATATATATACAAACACACAAAGAACATACAACATGCATAGAAGTCAGATCTCACAGAAATAATGTTGTTGGTTTTTAAATCTTTACTTGCATAAACACAGCTCATTTAAAAATCATTTGTATTTTTCAGAATATTTTGGAGGACTATATGCCAATGGCCAATGCACACATATAATGACTATCTTAAAAACAAACTGCTTCAAATGATTGCATGTTTCCCTCAAATTTTAATTCAGTTTGCTTTTCATTTGATATCATAATGTCTTTTTATTTACTTAAGAAAGAAACTCCAAAATTATTATCATGATAAATTGTTTTTACTTTGTCCCTTCTCTTAAATAATGAATATTAGATTATATTATGTCATAATCCTTTGCTAAGTAATTTTGGAAATTTGACTGATGGTACACATTTCACATTGCTTGCTACTTGAAAGACTTTCTATTGGTTAGTATGTACAAAATGTATTGCATTTAGTCACATAAATTGCCAGCGATGACTAATTATGTTTTTCTTTGGCAATAACAATTTCCTTGGCAGTAGAATTTTAAAATCTAAATGTTACATTTAGATATTTTTTTTTACCAGAATCTAACTCCCAAATATTTTGACTAATAACAAATTAGAATCTACATTATTTCTAAATTTTGGATAGTATATTCAATGTAATTAATGCATTGCCAAGTTAAATTTCAGAATAATTGCAGATTATTAATTCATATATTTTATATATGTTATTGAAAGTAATCTAAAACCCTGTATCAAATTACTTCAACTGTTGAAACATAAGTTTTCATTACTGTTTATGATTTGAATTCAACCCTGAAACAGCCTTGTATATAGAGCAACCTCTGTCAGAATGTAGTTAACAGATAATTAGTACAACAACTACAAACATACATATCTCAATACTCTTTCATTTACACATATTGACTTTACTAAGATTTGTGTACATGTATGACATTCGAAACTTACGCTTTAGTAGGGACTGGGAATTTATGCTTCATACGGAAAAGTCGTAGTTGCTGGTGCAGGTTGGTAAAGTGCTTGTAGCGCCGTCGGACAGTCCACTGGAATGTGCCATGTTTCACTTGTATGGTATATCTACAAAAAAATCACATTGATAATGACTGTGTTAATGTCAGTTGCTATATTCTGTGTCACATTATTAGACACCCATCCTCTCCCCCTCCTACATTCAAATATCCATGCACAATCTGGTTTATTGTACATGTAATTTGATTCACTAAATGATTTGGGGGGGGGGGGGTCCAACAACTGTCTTGAGACTGAGTGGCAGGAAATGCTATAAAACTGTGTTAGACCATGACACTTATCATTCATTTAATGATATTTATATAATTATCTACATTGTACTTTAATTCATGTGATTCAGCAAATTATGTCACATTTTACTGAATGCGTATTGATTATAGAACTTCATTAAATTTCCATCAGAGGATACACAATGCTGTACTCAATAACCTGCTACATAATTGATATCTCAATCTTCAGCTAAATAATATTGTGGAAGAGATCAGATCTCCAGGATATTTATCTACAGGTGTGTTATCATTGCTACACTGCACCCAGATCTAGCTCAAATAAATATATCAGATCTGATGAAACCATCTCAGGAAAGAGTAAGCATGGGCAAAAACAGGTTTAAATTACCATGTTTGTATGAACAAATCTTACAGTGAGTAAATGATATCACTAGAGGATTTTATCTGATTGTTGTAAGCAAGAAAAAGATAACCTTACAAGATTTAATTACCATCAAATTCAAAGGAAAGTGGTCTCCCATCTACTGGTATTTTTTTGTGTCAGACATGGCAGTTTATTTTAGAAATCTCATTTTTGCAGTCTTAATCCTACCCCCCCCCCCCCCCCCCCTTCCACGCACCCTTCTCCCAATTCTCCCTTTCACAGGGCCTTAAATATATCCCCACATTTACCAAGGTATTGTGAAACCTGAAAGTCTTACAGACAGACTAACAGACAGGATATCTAAGGACCTCCAAGTACACTTTCTCTTAAGCCTAAAGGACAAATAAGTTTACAATATGTTTGAAAAAAGAGATTAGAAAAAAGACAATGCATGATCTAAGAATTATAAAATATCTGTAACAGTTGTAACATCTACAAAAACATTTCCTTTCTATTTAGCGACTTCTATCACAGTCACAGTGACACAGAATTAAATTAGATCCCTGGAGAACGACCTTGGCAAATGCCTTTATAAGCTAAAATTGCTCACTATGGGAAGGAATAAGGCAGAACCCCAGTTTTAATGGCATGGTGGGAAATCTTTTATTGTACATGCTGCTGACGAAGCTATTTAACAACCATAAAAAGCCCATCCTTTTCTGCTTAGCAATTCAACAACAGTACAGCAATTGTTTTAAGACCATGCACTGAAAAACTGGTTCATCTGCAAGGGTATCAATCTAAATACTCACACAAGAAGAATGAACAGAATTGCTGACTGACGGAGACTGAATACAAACGATTGGGTATTTTAAAAAAGCACTTCACCGCATTGTCATGGAAGCATAAAATGTTTTATCATTAATTCTTAATTTGCATCAGTTCTGCACTAGAATCAAAGCATTTGATCATAGTAATTTCACCTTGATCATAGTAATTTCACCAATAATATATGAAGTACATTCTAGATTTTTCAATGTTCATTTTTCATTTGAAAGGTAAAATGCAAACTTTCAACACACTTAGCATTATTGTACTCCACCTGACAAAGTATCTGATGCTCGGACAGAAACTGACCCACAGAACAGCTGGCTGGTCAATCAGAAAGTTCATCATGTCGGATTAAAATCAATGAGTGACAAAACAGAGTGAGAACTTAAAGATGAGTATTTCTCCTGTATTTGCTATGGAGAAACCCTAACTGAATCATAATTAGAATCTAATTAGTCTTCCTCCCTTAAATTAACTGTTAATCTGATTCATCATTAATTTCTACAAATACCCACACAGTCAAAATCATGATTACTTGCTTGCATATACATGCTTTTGATTCCATGCTGAAGGTTCATGAATATTTTAGAAAAGACTGAATGCCTCAAAAACAGAATTTCCGAAAATCGCTGCAAAATTAATATCCTAGTCATTTCATTGATTGTAGTAATCAAGCTGTGACATATTTAGCATGTATGTTTCATCTTTTGATCTCTGGTCTGCACATTCCAGGTGAGGACTGGAGATATGTATAGGTTCGTAGGACTGGAGATGTGTATAGGTTCGTTCTAGGTGATCGGACTGGACTTTGGAAATTTGTAAGTGCATGTACATTCAAGGTGATGAATGGAAATTGTAGCAAACAGTTGTCATGCTTGATTGAACATGTCCATGTTGCCAAAATATTGGTTTTAGATCACAAAGGAAGCATTTGCGACACAGACACTTACTTTTATATACTTCTATCTGTAATAACAATAAATTCTTCTTTCAAAAAAATTAAGCCCTGAATAATTCCTATTTCTGCTAACAATACGGGATAAAATCGTCGATCTTTATGGTTCCTAATTGTTAGCATATATCACTGAAATTACAGAAATAAAATGCTGCAACAGAACTATTGTCTATACAATCGATCAGCCATGATTGTTCACGTACAAGAAGACATTTGATGTGATGACAGCAATTTTATAAAAGGTTATTTGCCAATTATTTCTTTCAAAGACCTATTTTACATAACAATAGACCCATCAGGAATGGGACACATTTTCATTTCTCTTCCTTCATCTTGGCAATGCGCACTTTGATCTGATATGATGTAGGCTGAGGGAAAGTTTGTAATGTAAATCTGAACATCAGATTCCTGCTGAGATTTGCATACATATTTCCCTTGAGTGACTTCAAATAACACGGAGAAATTTTAAACAAAGATCACTTTTATCTGTCTCATTGAGAAATTTTGTATTTTTTAATGTTCATCAAATTGAATACATATCCATGTTATCAGTCCCAATCATTACATGTAATTAAAGTTGTTCATCAAAATAAAACTTTAATATGCTGTTAGAACCATTTATACTTAAAGTAGTAAGTTATTATATACATTTTCAACAATTCCATTGAATTTTTTTTATGTGTCAGAGCCAAAGTGATATTGACAATAAATGAAATTATTTGGGGGAGGGAGGGGCTATATAGCTACCATCTTCTTTTCCAAAAGAGAACTCAGAATGGGGATCATGTTAAGCCCGATCATATTCCGACCGCCTCCCTGTTACACTTAGTATGACCCCCACACCATGAGTGCATTAGTACTGAAGACATCAGCGGATGAAACATATACCAACCACAACATCACTCTTCCCTTTCCATCCAGCCAAGTCTTTTTTAGAAATTTCATGGAAAAGGTGGAGTGCTATTCTGAGACTGGAAACTTAGGTGACCATTAAATTAGTACAGCCATGATTAATGAATTAAAGATATTGCTGAACTGTTGTGACAGATCAACTAAAGCCAGCTGCCTTTTATTCCCCAAAGTGTGACATGTTCCTCGATCATCAGAATGAGGACAATTAAAACAAACTCTTAAACGTATATAATCATATCAACGAAAATATCAAATATGGCACACATCCATTTACTGATGTGTGACTGTTCCTCATATAAGTAAGCATTAGAAAAAAAATTATTAAGTAAAAAAAAAAAAAAAAAAAAAAATCTGAAGTTATTAATCTAGGTTATTGTTAAGGAGGTATACTCTACATCAAAATAATGGCTGACTTCATTCCTTTTAAAACATGGATAACAAGAGGTACTGTGAGCAATGCTCACTAAGAATACCCCCCCCCCCCCCCCCCCCCCCCCCCCCCCCCCCCCCGCTTACCCCAATCTCCCAAAGGGTGTTGGTAATAGGTATAAACTACCTCTTTTCTGAGTGTAAAAAACAAATGGCATGACAAACCGAACCATATTGCTACTTCAATGTCCAGTGCACGTGACCTTTGACCTTTTGAGCCCAAAATCGATAGGGAACATCTTCATCCCATGGGTAGTCCATATGTATGATATGGTGACTGTAGGTGGAAAGGATAACACTTTAGAGCCCGGAAACCATATTGCTACTTCGATGTCCAGTGTGCTTGACCTTTGACCCCAAAATTGATAGGGAACATCTTCATCCCATGGGTAGTCCATATGTATGATATGGTGACTGTAGGTGGAAAGGATAACGCTTTAGAGCCGGGAAACTATATTGCTACTTCGATGTCCAGTGAGCTTGACCTTTGACCCCAAAATCGATAGGGAACATCTTCATCCCATGGGTAGTCCATATATATGATATGGTGACGGTAGGTGGAAAGGATAATGCTTTAGAGCCCGGAAACCATTGCGTCTACAGACGGACGGACGGACAGACAGATGGACAACCCGATTCCAGTATAGCCCCCGCAACAAGTTGCGGGGGGTATAAAAATATAAATATCAGCAATATATATCTATTCATTTCAAAATTCATAACCTAGCTGAGTAGCTCAGTAGGTTAGCACGTCGACAGCTGAATTGTAGATCGCTGGTTCGAATCCAGGTTTTTTTTTTGGTTTTTTTTTAACAGATTACTTTTTACTAAAACTGCATTTTTTGACTAAATAAAATAAATTTGAAAGTTTCCAATTTCAAAATATTGTTGCACAATATACCCTCCACTTTTCATCCATATCAAATTTCTCTGGTGTAGCATACCTCCTTAAAACATAACAGTATCTACAATCCTCAAAAATGAAGAATTACACTCTCTATCATTGGAAATCTTAAGAAATAATTGTCATGCTTGTCAATCCATGGATTCCGAAAATGTACTGCTATTTTATATACTTGAAAACAATTTGATGATTTTTTACTCTATAAGAAAAATGTGACAATTTGGAAGAAAATATCATGGTTTTAAACACTGATGATTAAACTCAAGATTTTTTAATATCAAAGAGAAATATATTAATATATAAACTAACAAAAACAAACAAAAAAAAGTACCCAAAAAAAAGATGCAAATTATTTAAACACTTCTGTACCTTTCATTCTCTGTGCTGAAATGCAAGTCTGAATGTTAATTTCTACACATGGATCATTATCAAATTTCGCAGATTTTTTAGAGTTAGAAATGTATAATTTTTCTGACATTGACATATATATTGAATCCCAGGTCACATTTTCATGAACAAAATTTGCATCAACAGAACAAACTTAATTTTGTGAACTGCAAGGCCCTTAACTATGGAAGAATTTTTAGGCATCAAAAACATGGACTAGTAATTTTAATAATCTAGAGGAACTATATACAAATATTTATATGTATCAAAACATGACTAGATCTTGAGGAATTCCTATACATAGTTTGCAAGGCTCAGTCATGCTTGTAAATTATATCTAAAAAATTATCTTCTACAAGTCGAACACATTACATCTACACAACAAATTCCTACCTTATATGAATGAACTTTTTAAAATCTATCTATGCATATTCTAAAAGGATTTAGCAGTTGGGCTCCACGAGAAATCAATTCAATACATTTGATTCAGAAATGTATTCTTTTCAATGCATACATGCTAAATAATGAATATGTAAATTTTATCAACTTCTTGTCATCCTTATATTGCTGAAAATGATTTTCAGAATTGGACTATCTCTTATACTGTTTAAGGCAACAATAGCTCTAAATCTGAAAATTCTATTTTGTTTTAAAAATGTGCTATCATGATAGTTTTGTGTGTAACTTTAACCATAATCATTGATACAATTAACACTAAGTTTAAGATTTATCAACATAAAGATTTCAGTTCTGTTGAATGTATAGAATTATATATATATATAGAGAGAGAGAGAGAGAGAGAGAGAAATCATTTTTTTGTACGGGAAGACAATAATGTGATTTTGCTTCTTACAGAGCCTCTAAATAGATTTTCTAACACAGATTATCAATAACACAAAGCTTATAAACCTTAATTTTTATTGTCATCGAAATAGCAAATCACAATTTTACAACAAAATTTTACAAAACCAAAATGACAGCTAATATTTTAAAACCACAGGCAAAAATTGAACTGTGTATCAAATTACGTTAGGAACACAAATTTTAAGCCTTATAAGGCTCTTAAATGCAAATATCTACAAAAACCAGTGTCAATCTAAGGATTCTTTAGTAAGAAAACTAAGAATTGAATAGACACACTTCCATTATATGTCTTATAACTGTCTTAGTGTTTATGAAATAAACCTCTTTAACAATAATAAAGCTGCACTTGAATGCTATCATCCTTTACTTATAAACACATTAATGTGTCTGTGTCTCCTTGTCGAGTATATACTGTAACAACTGTAGAGGAAGATAATACATGTACACAATTGTGTATACATATATGGTCGACAGGATTATAACACAAGATAGATACTGGTGTACTAGCTCGTGATAGATAGATAGATAGATAGATAGATAGATAGATAGATAGATAGATAATGTAGATACTGTATAGCAGGTTAATATCATGGTCGAAAAAAAAATCGAGATTTTTCACCGAATGTTAAATTCGCGGAATTTTTTTTTTTCCAGAGAATATAGCGAAAATTTACTCCGCGTGTTAATTTATGGATGTATGGATGGATGGATAGATAGATAGATAGATAGATAGACAGATAGATACAGATACTGGTGTACTAGCTTGTGTATTATATTCATATAGGAAGATAATAGTATCACATGTACAAGATTTGATCAAGATTATAACACAGGGATTCAGATGTATCAATATTTAATGTGACATTAAAACCTCATAAACTTCAAAATATTTTAATGTAATATCAAGTTCTGTTAATGATTGTTTAGATATTCGATGTCACATTAACTAATGCGAGTTTAATAAAGGTCTTACAAATTGGCATTTACTGAACACATTAACTAACGCCATTTAGGATTTGATAACTCATTACGGTTAATGTCACAATAAATTTAATGATTGATACAACTGCATTGGTACAGATATACACTGGTGTACTAGGTTGAGTCTTCTTTATATATACATGTATATACATGGCAAGTCTTCACATTCTCCACATATTTTCTTAAAACTTTTCTCAAAAATAATATAAAAAATGTCAAGTTTTGACAATTAATTCATAACTACAGTTATAATAGCATATCAGATAAGAGTTAAATACTCACAGGTTTGGATTGAAGAGTTTTGTGTGAGCATCTACTCGCTCAGCATCTGTCACTTTGATCTCGACATTAGTGCGGGGGATCCAACAATTTGTCCGTATCGTGTTGAATGGAATGGGTTTCTCGTGAACAGTGGTGAATGGGTAAAGTGGCACTGAAATATAAAGTGTAGTAGTTCGGAATTACCGAGAGAAACACATTATGTATGGCTTAAATTGATATATAATACCATATTTATATAGCACCCTTTTCATACACTATGTACGCTCAAAGATGCTTTACAATGCATATATACCTTACAACAGAATGTTATACACATAATATATAGAAAATAAATAAAACATTAAAAAGCAATGATATAAAAGGCGTTATCACATGTAAACAGTCTGTAGCTGTACCTATCCTGATTGTACATATAAAACATGAAAACACAAGATACCATAAATATGCTAGATAAGAATAAACATCAGTTTCAGGGCTTGTATGACTGTCCTCTCCGTGAGACTGAAGACTAGTGCCAGGCATTGCTGTTCTTTACCAGGGTAATCTATACTAAAGCAAATTATATAACAAGAAATTCAAATAAGTACATGTAGCACCACAAATCAGATTGCGTACGAAAACCTCCAGATAGATATGGAGAGTGGGTTGTAAGTGAACAAACTGCGCAAGTATGGTATGTTTAGGGGAGAATGTCACAGGGTATTTCGTACTTATTCATGTGATTAGCTAGGATATTAGTTTAATTTATTTTAAGTGGATTAATCATACAATTTTTCAGAGCAGTATCTGATCTAATTTTATTTATGACAGCTAGTACAATGTGCACTAAAACTGATTATTTTGTGTGTTGCGGCCATGAGTATTTACATGTTGCAGCTTCTGTTATTTGATCTTATTTACAGAAGAGGATTCCTTTCCAGATCAGTTGCATTAGTATCATTATCAATATTAAATTGAATTTTATTACAATCCTGAGTTCTGATCTTAGAAATGTCAGGAGACATTTTCTCTAAGAGAAGGAGAATGTCACAGGATGAAATAATTCATAGTTAAGGAGGTATGCTACACCAGAAAAATTTGACGTAGATGAAAAGTGGAGGATATGTACAACAATATTTTGAAGTTGAATTCAAATTTACTTTATTTTGTCAAAAAATACAGTTTTAGTGGAAGCTAATCTGAAAAAAATTTAAAACCCCTGCTGGACTCGAACCTGTGACCTACAGGTCATCAGTCGGCATTCTAACCTACTGAGCTACTCGGCTAGGTTTTAAATGGAAAAGGAAAATATTGCTGATATCGATTTTTTCATCCATGTTTTTAAAGGAAGTCAGCCATTATGACGATGTAGAGTACTACCTTAACACACAAATTTCATTACGTTACTCATTTCATCGTAAGTCTTTAATTTCATTCATATTCATCGGGATGAACGCTGATTGATAGAGAGAGGAGTGTGAAAGGTCAGTATGGTTTGTGTATGGTTGAGTATATTGTGAGTTGTTTTACTGGTTTTGGTGCTATATAAGCAAGATTCGCGCCAATTCCAAAAACTAGCTAACCCAGCAACACTCCTACCCCGACTGAGTGACTATATTATTTACATATATCGTCATATCAAAGAAACTAAGTTTTACTACAGTTTCTATTCTTCTGAGTTTACGGTAAGAGTTTGAATTTACTCTATTGGAAAATATTTATCTATTACATTAATTTATAAATATTTTGAAATCATTATTTTAATATAACTAAAAATGTGAATGATAGAGTGAGAGAGTACTTAATTCTTTTACATATTTTTAGATCCTCCTCCAGGATTAGGATATGATAGTAAAGAAGTTTATGAACCCAAACCACCAGTGTGTTTTTAATAAAATACATGACGGTTACATGCACATCGACTAAATATCCAATAAGTCATCATAATTAATCCAGAACCCAGAAACCAGTGTTCTCAACTTAGCATTTTCTGCGACCCGTCAAACGTCTAATTACTTCAATAGTTACTTCTCCTGTATGTGAATTACACATCCTTCTTGTACATTGGTTAGTCAAAATCGAATTACTACACTTAAAACACTGAACGGACACCTTCATTAGGTTGCCTCTTAATACCCTGTATGGGTGTCACTTTGTGATTACTAAAATGGTCGAGATGATGATGCCAGGGTGACCTGCGATTATGAGGTCGATCATCAGCTCAAGTTAATCAAACTCTCGGTCCTATTGAAATTTCCAAAGTAATTTTCCTAAGGTCTTAAGGAGGCAGTTGAAAAACCCAGCTGGGTTTGACATTTACGTTTTTTTAGCACTAGACCAGTCAGGCTACTTCAAATGATATTTACTAGACCTGACCTTACATCCACTAGCCCTGACCAACTTTTCAGAAAAAAAAAACCTGAGGGTTTCTTCATATATAAGTACCTAATTCAAATGAAGTTTGAAATAAAAAGTATTTAATAGTCTCAATAAATCTTTAGTCTCGTAATTCAATTTGATGATTTTCTTTTCAATTAAACGCATTATCTGTTTCTTTAAGTGCTACCTGGCACAGAAATTCTTTAGTTCATTTGTTAAAATAAAATGACCTCATTTTCTTTTTTCTTTTTCAATTTTATAAGCCCTGCTTTGTTTCCTCCCAACTTTTTCCTTTTTTTTTTCTGTTCAACATCAAAAATGAAAAATATTTCTTTTGAAAAATGTCAACCAGTCCCTTAACATTGAGTAAATGACGTCGTAAAACATCAATTCCGACAGTGACTAATATATTAGAACTAAAAATAAAGATTATATGTCATAACTTGGTTCAAAATTGCTCGCAAACTCTTTACAGGTTTTTTTTTTGTTTTTTTTTTGCTAAGAATAAAATATCTTATGGTTTAAAGTAAAGTTTCTTGTTTATTTTTTCAACACGACCAGTCGGACTAGTTTATCAACATTTTACCCGACCGGACCTATCATTTAGTAGACTCGGTCGGTCGGACGTGCCTTAGTGTCAAACCCTGCCCAGTAACCTGAGCCTAACATGATAATGAATGATATTCAATAGTGTGAATGTCGCTCTGAAATTACAAAAACTGACCTCACAAATGCAACTACCTGCCTCTATCATGCAAATGTCTTTTCTAAGTACTTTGGTGGACATGTGTTACATTTTTTTGTAAAACATATATCAATGATTTTGGCTACTGGAGTTTTACAAAGAAAATAAAACCAATGAGGAAAAGTTTTATGGTTAAAATTGTGGCAGTCAGACCTGGGTTGATGTCATCAAGTGTGAATTAGACATTTAAGATGGGACGAATGTAGCGCGGTCAGCTGGATTCAATTGCCCATGGCCAGATAGCTCAGTTGGTAGAGCACCTAACTAGAGATACAGGGGGCCCTGAGTTTGAATCCCAATCTGGTCTGTTGCATTTTCTCTATCCCTGTTACATTTGGTGCCATAGACCAGTCCCTGGAACTGACAGGTGAAAATGCCAGCCAGAGGATAAAGATCCTGGGTTGATGTCATTTAAGCAATAAAATGCATTCTTTGTTGTTTCATTGGGTGATAAAGCATTGCAGAAAAAATGCATAACCCCTGTAAGCAACAAAAAAAGACATTTTATTGTTTATATCTATATCATTATGTATTATTTGTAAATATAAACTAGAATTAAGATCTAAAAATCATATGATTGACCCATTTGTTATATTAAATGGAACAGCCAATGCACTCATTGACCTTGATGATACTCCATATTTGGTTATGATTATGCAGACAGATGGTACTAGAAAACCGGATCGAACTAGTTTGCAACAAACATGTATTTATTGCATAAAAGCAATGTCAGTTAAGGGAAAAGACTCAGTGAATTTAAATATCAAAGTGTGACGAGGGAGGAATCTGTCACAGTCAAATTAGTTTGATCGCAGGTTGCCAGATAGCTCAGTTGGTAGAGCACCCAGCTAGAGATTCAGGGGGGCCCCAAGTTCAAATCCTGATCTGGTTCATTGCATTTTCTCCTTTCCTGTTACAAAACACACAAACCCACAACAAATGGGGGTGGGTGGTGTGGGTAGGTGTGTGTGTGCTTTTGCACCCGTTTTTAAAAGCATTAGGCACTATAGAAGCCAGATAATTGTATTTAACGCTAAAACAATATTCAAACCCTTAATTTTCATTATCTATGTGGCAATTAATTGGGGGCATTTTTATATTTGATCTCCTTTCCTAACAGTTGCAAGTACATGTACATTTGTATTTTAGGAATCAAAATCCTCGTCAGTCCATTAATTTGCAATCGCAGGTTTTTGCACCAAGTGCTCTCTGAAAAGTCTACATGTTAGGTGTTAGCTGAATCTGAATGCTACTTCCATGATGAGGTTTACATAATTGAAAGATCTCTGCATGAAGCCTGTTGGCCGTCAATCGCCCTAGAATGGTTCTGCATATAAAAGAACCCTTCTCCAATGGAAAATAAACAAAATTTCCCAATTAATAGTCAAGAATTTCCCAATTTTGAGACAATGAAAGTAAGATGTATTTCTCTAATGATCAAAGGTCCTGTAAAATACAGTGATTTCTAAATCTCATGTACGGGGATGGGGGGAGGGTAATGAGTGAGAGTCTCTCTTGGTCTTTACCTTAAAAAAGAAAATCTTTCAATGAAACAAAAAATTAATAGCAATTCTATGCAATTCCTAATCTAAAGGAAATGGAATCCTGTCCCAAACACTGTAGTGACAGTCGTTCTTCAATATGACTGAATAATGAATTATATAGATGCTATCTGTATTTATGCACTGATTTCTATAAATAGTATTTATCTATATATGAAACACTCTTGAATTAAGACTTGTTAATGATCATGTTGCTGTAGGATATCAACACTATAACAGTATAGTCGACATTTGAGATCTCTGCATCCTGCAGGGCAATTAATTATTGTATCCTCCAAGTCCCAAATCAATGCACATGTGACAGTGATCCTTACACACAAAACTATTAGTTTCTGATACCAATTTATCTTAGAATGTAAATCCTTAACCAAGAAAGAAATTTAGGCTTTTAGATATTGTTATGTACCAAATACACTAATTTAAAATTTAGAGATAAACACGATTAATGACAATATGTATATTCATTTCTAAAATCCAGGAGTTAGTCTGCTGTCCTCCCTAACATGCTTATTTATCAAATTCCTGAATTTATTTGTATGCATTATGCCCCCACCTCTATTTTGTGCTAATGAACATATATGTGCATGTCATTGTGTTATTCATATAATTGCACCCTGTACCCTTGGCAAGATTATTCATATTATTGTAAAATTATATTTATGTACCTCATGTACCATTGTGAATGGTTTGAGTGAATAAATGAACTGAAATTGATAAATGTATCTCTGAAATTTAGAGTTTCTAAAATCCCTAGAAGCAGACCTTTTTGAAGGTCTTGACGGCTTGACGACCAAACATTAATTCAGACCAATAAAAGGTGACAGTACATTTTAATGTTCAGACTGATGAAATGACTAAAATGAATATGGATTTCTAGACAGCCAACAGTAACAAAGACAACATCAATACGAATATACACAAGGACATTTTAATATGGTAACTGTCCGAGACACCTGAATAAACAGCTTCTTTATATTAATGTGATATATTGCTTTTAGCAAATTGTCAAAATGATATTCTCCAGATTTTCCACTTGACTTAACACACATCAATGTGAAGAAGTTCACCCTTTCTTGTCCACGATTTGCACACAGCTAGTATTTTTTGTTTATTATCCATGAGGCATGTAAATGCACGAGGCATGTTTTCTTTGCATAACACTGGGTATCAAAGTATGAAACATCAAATATATATCAGCAATGTATATAGTTTGCCGTTCTACTTACACCGCTGACCCGAGTCGTCCGGATAATCGAACAGATCGACTCCTCCACCACTAGTGTCACATTCTGTAAAGTCTGGTAAATCTTCAAAATCATCGTCATCATCACTGAAATAAGAAATAGAACGGAGGAAGTCTGGAATATCGTAACGAGTTATTTTGTCCGTGCCCAATAAAGGGTTAGCATCTGCCATTATCTATTTATGGGACACTGCAAACCTGTACAATAAGTACAGGTATAAAGGTAAACATAACTTCGAGATGTTTGACCTTAACCTCCGGATACCGAGCCCGACTGAAACGAGTCGGAAATACACACCCGAGTTTTTGTAAACAGAGAGAGAGAGAGAGATGATAAAATGTGTATAGTGAGAATAATTTTTAACCATTTGACAGAAGTTGTGAGGACAGAAAGTACACTATAAAGACAAAATTCTGTCCTCACAATTACGTCTCCATAAACGTAATCCACAACATGTGAAAGATGTAGATCTATAAAAAATATTCTAGATTTAATAGTGAGGACAAGTGGTGTTCTCATTAATATTTTCTCTCAAAACCGTTTTTTCCACAATTCCAAAGAGAGCATTAGATAAACTTTTATAGGTGTCCCTATAGCTACACATAATACAGTACATTTTTGCCCTTACAATAACATATCCATGTATTCTCTTCTAGACGTCCTCACTAAACAGGTTTCATCATCATCAGAGAGAGAGAGAGAGAGAGAGAGAGAGAGAGAGAGAGAGAGAGAGAGAGAGAGAGAACTAGGGTGCATAGGGGCATTCATCCAATCTTTTTTTTTTTCATTTTCAGTACTTTCAATTTATTTTTACATGCAATGTTTATTAATGTAATATATATTTGATAGCTGTATCCAATGCATGTAAGCTTCAACTGATAAAATGAACCCATGTAGGGAAAGATAAATGCTCTCTTCCCACGAGTTAGGATTTTGAAGTTTGTGCAATCTTTATATCCATCGCATTATATCTTAATTTTTCATTCTTTTTAATTTTACTTTGGTTCTTGTCAAATTTTTTTAAATATACAACTGTAAACTCAACTTCTCCGCCCCCCCCCCCCCCCCCCCCCCCCCCCTACACACACACACTCCCGACATTTCATATCAACTAGAACAAATTGAGGAACCTGTCACAATAAATACCATAATTACTACAACAAATCTCTTTTGTCAGAAATGGTACTAAATACATTAGAAAAACACACTGATTTAGCGATTAAACCCCTCCCCATTTCTATTATAGGTTGTATTTACAAAGCATATATTCAATGATTCGTCTATGTGTACTTTGAGATATAATGTGAATGATTGATCTTGTTCAATAGAAGCTTTTTTATATTGTTATACTAGAACATGTGCAAATCATTTTCTGGTTTAGCATTCACGTGTAGGTATTTCTTTCCTTTATTCATGATTCGAAGGTACATGTATCTTTAATTAAAAGTTTGTTCATTATATATATATATATATATATATATATATATATATATATATATATATACACACACATGTATACAGTCTCTTTTTTCGAAGTGAAATATATATAAAAAAAACTAAAAAAACAACTCTAAACACTTTGTAGAAATATTTCGACCGTGTTACCGGTCGAAATATTTCTACAAAGTGTTTAGAGTTTATATATATATATATATATATATATATATATATATATATATATATATAAGGATTATCTTTATCCACTCTACTCTGGTCCATATTCCAGTACCTTAGAGCGCAGTGTGCACCTCCGTCATCGATATGTAGATGATTGGAAAATGTGTGTGGGTTTGCCCGTGCATATTACGTAAATTAAATAATACTGGCCAGAGACGAAAATCAAAGAGTATCGATCACAAATAATACAACTACAAGAAAACATTGAAATGAACATCTGCCTCACGTGTAACATACAAGGGGAACGTTACACAGACCACTTGAAGAAGTTGATGCAGATGAGTCCTTCCGCAGATAGAGGAAGTACGTCAAAATAAATTGCATGCTGCATTACACGTTTCCTACTACACATACTGCATTACATGTTTCCCACTACACATGACGACAAGGATGAAATGGGGGGTTACAGACGTTATCAATGTCACTTTAAAATATTCACTTCCACACTTATACTCTCTCAATCTTTTCATAATCTGTCGCAACAAATAATGAAGTTTTAAAGACCCCGTTATTTGAGAGAGTGAACTTTCTATAATTTCGCACTTTCGTTTCACCCGAGATCATGTCATGACAATATAGTAAATCAGATACTAATCATTTGACGTATAATATTCATAATCAATTGTTTAAATTAGACAATCGCTCCAATGTAATGGTCTGAACCGAACCTGTTACCGCAGGCTGATAACTGGTCTCAGTACACACGAACAAACACATTAAAACTTACTGAAAGGTCATCTTGCAACAAGCATGTCAAAATCCAAAAACAGTAAATTCCTCATCAAAACGAATAAAAAATTATAAAAATCATCTCTGTGGACTTGTAATCACGCCGTATAATTTCTGTGTATGTTGACGGTGGATGCTTTGCACGTTGTGTAGTGTCAGTTCAAACCAAGGTGATCCGAATCGATCGAATACACGTAAATTCAGGTCCACGGGTTACTAAATAAATCTCTTTCTCCTTCTCGCATTACTTTCAAATGTGTTTGCATATGCGTGTGTTTTGCCGATGGTTTTTATTATTATTATTATTTTATTTTAGTTGGGCGTTTAGACATAAATTTTTCGCTTTATAAAAAAACAATAGTAGTTAGAAATTCTGCAAAAAGGAGGGAAAATATACAGTTTATACTGAACATTTTGTATTTTAGTGATGTCTTGGTTGATATATATAAGTAACTAAAATATAAAAGCTCTCTATATTGAGAGAGAGAGAGAGAGAGAGAGAGAGAGAGAGAGAGAGAGAGAGAGAGAGAGATTGAGCTTATCTGCCATCGCATTTTATTCTCACTATGTAGACACGGTAAACTTATTTATCTTAATCTATAAGCTATACAGCACGTTGAATTATAAATATATCATCGGTAGTTCTGTATGTATAATATTCAATTTATTGACTCGACCATACATGGACATTCACCTATGCAGCAAGAAGACAAACTCACACAATGAGTAACTTATCACCCAAAAAATCTAGCAAACAAATACTAGATATTCTACGATTGTATAGTTTGCATGCTACCGTCCATGTCGTATGAAAAATAGAGCACACACGCTGGCGAACGTTGAATACTTTATAGGGACTGATTCACGATTTCCTCCTAAAAATTTTTAAATCTACAGTTTAATATGTTTAAAAGGTTTCACAAACAATTAGGGTTATATATCATGACAGAAGCTCATTATAGAGTTTATTATTTGTTTTGAAAACAAAGATTGAGGTGTGATATTTTTTTTTACGAAGTTTTCAAAATAAATGGGTATCTATTCAAGTTTATTATATAAATCACATTTCGAGTATACTTTTTGTAAAATGTGTCCTTAAAAAGTTAAATTTGTGACTGTATAAAATCAAGATGCTTTAAATTACAAAATTAACATTTTACTGGTTTGTTTGTAAACATAAAAAGACTCTGAGTAACGCAGAGTTACGGCTAAAATATTGCTCTTACCCTTGCATTCAGAAAGTTCATTTAATTTTAGATGTCAACATTTCATTAGTTATGTTTTCAATTTTTAACATAAAAAATGAAGAAGAAGGAAAAAAAACAACAACATAAACAAAAACAAAAAACACGTGAACAAATTCCTTTAAAAGGAAAAAAAAGAAAAGATCTGTATTTTCTTACTTAAACATTAAAACACAGGCACTCGACGTTTTAAATATCTATAATAAAAAAAATTGTTTTCCTGTAAACATAATATTGACAAGGTATACCACGCCGCCATCTTGGTTTTCGTTTTTACCAGCTGCATCGCTTGAAAATTTCAGCGAAAAGTTCGATATAATACAATAATTAGAACCCTACCGTTTAGAAGCAACTCTGTCAAGGTCTTACCTCTCGCATCGTCATGGTGAACTGGAAATAAAGTCCATTTATCGGCTATAATCAACCGTCAAACATCGTCTACTGCTTCTCAAATGCGAGAAATCGCTGAAAGGTGGACGTACGTTGACATAATTTTGGGATAGCCCTTTTTTCATTGGTCGATAAAATTAAAAATAGTAAATATTATAATTAGCTGTAAATATGTTCTAGTGAGCGAGGTAATAGATCTTGAACATTATTCTATTAATATATACTTCATTTATTTTTTTAAACGTTAAACATGATAACTTCACTTATTCATGCATTCGTTTCTGTTGAAAGTAAATTTCATAACGTAATAAGAAAACTTCAAAATTGAATTTACACACACACGCACGCGCGCTTACACGTGGGTATACTCTCAAACGTACACACTAACATTTATACATTCATGCAAATGTCCTGTCCTGCTTATCTGTTGTCACAGTGGGTGACAAAACGTGGGTTGGAGTCGAAGCGGGGCGGGGGGGGGGGGGTCATGAACATTTCCAATGTTATTTGGTAATGTGATAGATTCACTAAATTTCCCGTGCCAGCCTGTCCCGAAACCACACAATTGTGCAGAGTTTTATTGTTTGCAGGACTGCAACTACCCTGCATTCAGTGCCCCCCCCCCCCTCCCCCGGCACAAGCGTCAGTGGGTACATTAGCAAGGGAATTCTCATTTGCATAATGATGTCAACTTCCGTCCCTAGATCAGGATTCATCGCATTTTGAGGAGCAGTAGACGATAGTTGATGCTTGATTATATCTGATCAATGGACATTATTTCGAGTTTTCCATAACGATGCGACAGATAGGATATTGACAGAGTTGTTGCTAGACGGTAGGGTTCTAATTATTGTATTATATCGAACTTTTCGCCGAAATTTTCAAGCGATGCAGCTGATAAAAACGAAAACCAAGATGGCGGCGTGGTATACCTTGTCAATATTATGTTTACAGGAAGACAATTTTTTTTATTATAGATATTTAAAACGTCGAGTGCCTGTGCATTAAAAATATCGCTCATTCAAAGTTGATAACCAAACTTTGGACCTTCCTATTGCAAGGATATATATATATATATATATATATATATATATATATATATATATGTTAATCATATGTACTTTACTACTTTTACTATTATTACATGTAGAGTTGTTATGTACATGTATATATATAGACATCTATATATATATATATATATATATATATATATATATATATATATATATAATCCAAATAGAAAGAGTTGATATCATACAGTCAAAATAATTCAATAAAAAAAGATTTTTAAAATTTGTATTCACCTGAGGATGGATGTTAAAATCCAGAAAGCGCTAGTGATTTAAATATATTTTGGAACTGTAGATTTTCCTGCTTTTTTTATTGAATTATATATATATATATATATATATATATATATATATATATATATATATATATATATCCCTATGTGTATTTCTGACTGTTTTGCATTAGGATACACGGTGGTACTTACATATAATGCAAATAAGTATTATCATGTTCAAATGTCTCATGTATGAACATTGCTCATACTAATAGTGCATATTTTACTCTTGTTTTGTTTTTCTTTTTATCGTCATTGTACATTGAAATGTTAACAATCATGTATGCTGTATGCCCGAGAGGGCCCTAATTTGGAAATAAATCATATTCTATTCTATATATATATATATATATATATATATATATATATATATATATCATACACAGTGACCAGGGGGGTAGCTAGGACTATTTCAATGTGTAGGCTCGAAAGATGAAGCTAGACTCGACCGAGGTGCGAAGCGCCCAGGAGGTGGGGTGCGGGGGAGTTCGGGGTGTCACCCCTGAAATATTTTTGAATTGCACTACTCTGAGCATGAGCATCAAAACAATTGCATTAGACATGAAATATTGTACAACTTTTCAAAGATTTTAAACTGTTAAGTCGAGTGAGTCAATGTGATCACTAAAAGTTTAATGAAAATATGCAACCATCATTTATATCATGTAGAATGCATTATAAAAAGAAAAGGCCCGACGGGATAATAATTTTATATCCGATTTTTAAAACTAGAAATATATATGAACATATTATTTTTGGCAAATATCTATAGACAAAGATGTGTTTTGAAAATGAAAAAAAAAAAATGTGTATGCACGTGCCTACTCGAGTCTAACGAATCTACACCCCTGCACTCATATAAATCATGGCGACAATTCAGCACTACGTGATGCAAAATCATAATGATGTTTTAATTTCCTAGAAGAGCCAATGTAGATGTGTGTTGTGAACCCAACAACTGAAGAAGTTATCTAAATGAACTTGGCGATTTCTAATAGCATTCTTGAAGGTATTTTTTTTTTCCTTGGATAGGACATTGAAAGATAAGATGAAAGCCATCCTTAATTTTGTTAAGTGTCACAAACATTACATTATCTGTGCTGCCTGTGTTATAGAGCCACACTCCCCCCCCCCCCCCACCCCCCCCCCCCCCCCACCCCCACAAAGTCTGGCTCTAGAGTGAGCCTTCCCGGAAGTGTAGCTATAAAGTGCCCCCCCCCCCCCCGGAAGTCTGGCCCTAGAGTGAGAGGATATCACAATTACTAAAATCTGAAGAGCTTGATTCCAAAAATGACCTAAATTATATGCTAAAGAGCTAGCTAATTTACCATTTCATGCGAGAAAATGCAATATCAAATGCTATTATACAATATATAACATAATGACACTACATCATGCATAAATATCATATGTTTGATCCCATTCTGGTTTATCCAGGGTTCCGTGTTCGCGCAATTCACTGATTTGTATTTTCTATAAGAGTTATGCAGTTGATAATTATTAGCAATTTCATGACACAATATCACATCAATGTCATTCAATATCATACAATGCAATATCAAATAAATATTGTATCATATGATACAATGTTCTCTCTCTCTCTCTCTCTCTCTCTCTCTCTCTCTCTCACTCCCCCTCTCTCTTTCTCTCTCTCTCAGTGAGTTAAAACGACTTATTAATTCCAATGTGTTTTATTCACCGTTTTCTACTCTTGAGTTTAATGAACGACTTAAGCAAAATCATTTAATGCCCTGCTGAAAAAGGTTTTGGTATCTAAACAATCTCCATAAAGTGATAGTAGTTTACCAGGAATAAATGAAGGGAGAAGTCCTGTTATGGGGGGAAGTCTGACTCTACATCTAGTGATAGAGTAGGTCTTCCCACGGGGAAGCCTGGCTCTAGAGTGAGACTTCCCCGGGGGGTTCTCCTGCTCTAGAGTGAGCCTTCCCCCATGGGAAAGACTCACTCTAGAGCCAGGCTTCTGGGGGAATGCTCACTCTAGAGCCAGGCTTCCGGGGAAAGGCTCACTCTAGAGCCAGGCTTCCAGGGGGAGGGGGGGACGTCTCATTATGGGGGAAGGCTCACTCTAGAGCCAGGCTTCCGGGGGAAGGCTCACTCTTGAGCCAGGCTTCCGGGGGGGGGGGGGGGGGGGGGGGGGGCGTCTCATTATGGGGGAAGACTCACTCTACAACACCTGCTCTCACCCTGGAATCTTCCATTTTCAATATATTCAAACAGTGCGAGGAAAGTTTAATGAGAGATATATGTATGTTTCTATATCAGATTGTGTTGAGTATTGTTAGATTATACTAAAGTCATAATGTACAAAGTGCTTAAGAGTTTTCCATGAATGCATTATACTCTTGTAAATATATGTCTAGAAATCTATTTTTGTACGTATGGATAAATTGGGCAGTGTTGATAATATCCTGCCTGATCCAAGATTCTCCCAAACCCAGTTTGAATAGTCTAAATAAGCTAGAACCTGATCGATTACTGCATCATATCGCAAGTCCAGTGTATTCATAGGATGATTTGAAAACGCAATTTCAGTATTTAGTAATTTACACCAATATTTCATTATTTTGATTTTTCTTTGAATGATAAGTGGGTATAGGCCTAGTTCCCTATAAACCATATACATGTAACTGCACACATTACGCCTAACACCTAGATTATTTTCACAAAATAAAAAATGTAATCGTTCAATTTTGGGTGCTTTATGAAATCCCCAGATTTCACTTCCCTAAGAAATAGCACTTCCAACATATATATCGAATAGTTGACGCTTGGTCTCTGCGTTGAATTCAAACGTGTGGATATCACGGTTTAAATCAGATATTTTCGGCCTTGGTCTGCTAGTTTCTTCTGCGTTACGTAAAATTTCCGTTGTACTTCAAATAGTTGAAGGAGTCGACTTGTTCTAACATTTCGTTGTTATAGGTCCAAGAATAATTGATAGATCCTTCTTTCCTGAATATCAAATAGTAACCGACTAAGTCCATGACAAAACGTATCCATGTAAAGCGTTGAGAGTATTCTGTAGCTCCTCGGGCGAGTGAGCGAATATTACGGTGTCATCTGCAAACTTAATACGAATAGACTTAGCTCCCATAATTCAATAGATTGGTAGTTTTCGTTGATGAAATGGTTTTCCAAATCATTGATAAACATATCAAATGATATAGGTGATAGTGCCTCCCCCTGTAGTAATCCTGTGTTTACGGGAAATTCCTCGGATATATTGCCAGCACTCTTACCATAGACGTGTACATCTGTATATTCGTGGAAAAAATTCAACTGATTTTCATCT
This sequence comes from Ostrea edulis, assembly GCF_947568905.1. Taxonomy (NCBI): domain Eukaryota; kingdom Metazoa; phylum Mollusca; class Bivalvia; order Ostreida; family Ostreidae; genus Ostrea; species Ostrea edulis. Next base: position 66,310,954 of record NC_079166.1, on the reverse strand, counting down.
TCAATAGGTTAAACCATTTTTGTTTGTCTGTTAATCGTATCAAACGCTCTTTATAATCGACAAAACAGCAGCTTAAGCGTACCCCCACCCCCACTCGCTATTAGCTTTGTGGTGCAAACATTGCATCTGTAATTGAAGGCTCTGTTTGGAATCCAAATTGTGAACCCGTTATAATATTTTCGGTGATGTTCCATTCCATTATTCTTCTGTTAAGAATTGATGTAAAAAGTAGTTTTCTTAGATATTAACTCCTGGTGATACAGATACCTCTGTAGTTTCCAGGGTCATTGATGCTTCCTTTTTTATGAAATGGAGAAATAACTTTCTTTGACCATGATGATGGAAATAAATCAGAATTAAAAAAAAAAGAAAAGATGTTGAATAGTGGCACTAAAATTGGAAAAATGATGTCGCTGAACTCAGAAACGTATTAGGTTATGAATGGTCGTTTCCCGCGCTTTTGTTGGGTTTCAGCTTGCAGATACAGATCTCTATTTTCGGTGTTTAGAAGTTCAAATACGGGGTGATCAGTATCCATGCAACCATTTTCTGAAATATATGTTGCAGGAGAATCATTGGCAAGGCTCCAGAAGTGTTAAAAACCTTTAGCAGCGTAATTATTTAATTCTTTGTGCTTCCTTCATGAAAAGAGACGAACGGCAAAAGCAGGGAAGGATTCAACTGGAACTAGGCGAAGCTCAGATGAATACAGAAAGCTTGATGCCCTTGTAAAAAGAAGTGCAAAGAAAGATAAACAGATTGTGAAAAAGATGAATGGGAAATCAACACCACAGCCCATGTCTGTTAAAAGCAAGGAAGGAAACATACTGACTTACAAAGATCAAGTGAAAGACAGATGGAGAGAACACTTCTGTGAGCTCCTAAACAGACCAGCCCCAGCACGAAGGTGCCATCCAAGTCAACAGCTATGGAAAGAACTAGATATAGATACAAGTGAACCATCAGAGGAGGAAGAAGAAAAGGCAATCAACAAACTGAAGAACAACAAGTCAGCTGGTACAGACAGTGTTACAGAAGAACTGATAAAATGTGGAGGTCAACCCGTCAGAGCCAGGTTCCATTCACTCTCATTCAGATCTGGCAAGAAGAGCAGGTACCTCTAGACTGGAAAAAGAGTGAACTTTGTATTATCTTTAAAAAAGGTGACATCAAAGACTGCAAGAACTACTGGGACATTGCACTATTGTCTGTGGCAGGAAAAGCCTTCGCCTGGATTGTATTGAACAGGATAAAAGATGCTGTTGACAAAAGACTACGAGAGAATCAAGCAGGATTTAGGAGATCGAAATGATGTATTGACCAAATATTTTGTCTGAGAATACTGCGCGAAAAATGCCTTAAGTTTCAAATACCAGCAGTCACCATTTTTGTCGACTTTAAAGCAGCTTTTGACAGCGTACATAGACCATCCTTATGGAGAATAATGAAAGAATATGCCATCCCAGACAAGATCATAAGCATTATCAGAAACACCTATAATGGATCTCAGGCTAGAGTGAAAGTAGGAGGCGAATTTTCCGACAGGTTTTTTGTCGAGACTGGGGTGAGGCAAGATTGTGTTTGGTCTCCTCTGCTGTTTGGCATTCTCATAGACTGGGTATTAAGAAAGTCCTGTGACAGTAATGGATTGCAGGTGAAGAAGCGTGTTCGTACACTCAGGGGAATCGAGGACGGTTGGAAACTATCAGACCTCGACTTTGCTGATGATGTGGCTCTGATAGAACCAGACGAGGAAAAATCAACAGCAACACTGGCAAGATTCAGGAGAGCAGGAGAAGAGGTTGGCCTTGTAGTTTCTGCAGAGAAAACCAAGGTTATGCCAATAGGTGAAACATCGGCATGCGTGAAAGATGGAGAGTCTACCACTGATAAAGTTGAGAAGTTTAACTACCTAGGCTCAACTGTAACACCAATTAATTCCATCGATATCGAGCTGAACATTCGTATAGGAAAAGCCGCCAATGCATTTAAGAACTTGCGCAACACTTGGAGAGCAAAGATCAACCTCAAAACAAAAATGTGAATATATAGAGCAGTTGTCATTCCAACATTGCTGTATGCATCTGAAACATGGGCCACAACCAGGAAACATGAGCAACGACTAGACGCCTTTGATTCCAGATGTCTCAGAATTATTCTGAAGACCAAATGGTGGGAACGAAGGCGCAACAATAACATTCGAGAGCTCACAGATCAACCATATGCCTCAACACTACTCATGGGGAATCGGCTGAGATGGTTTGGTCACATGTCGAGGATGGGAGACGAAAAATTTCCTAAGCGAATGTACGAGTGGGACCCTACACCGGTCGGAGGCAGACGAAAACAAGGACGACAACGGCAGAGATGGCGAGACACGCTGGCAAGAAACTTTACAACTGCGGGTCTAACATATCAGGAAGCCGAAAATATAGCCAAAGACCGTGTGACATGGAGGGATAGCGGCACTGATGTGATAACAATCACTAACAGTACCCAGTGAGTGAGTGAGTGCTTCCTTCATGCTGAAATGTTTGAAAAATTGTTTTGGGTTGTTTTTCTTTAGCTGCTGCACCATGTCTCCTTTATTGGTTTTTAAGCTGGAGTCTTTTTCATTCACGTTTTTCTTTATTAAGTCTGTCATGGCTCACTATATGATATAGCTCACTATATTGAGACCTATTCTAAAGCAGACATGTATCGATTATACAACACTTTAACATTCATGACTGAACCATGGTTTATCTTCTTCAGTTACCTCCATAGGTATATTATTATCATTTTTTATACAATACTTTCCTAGTACACTATTCAAATGTTCACTGAAGTTGTCAACAATTGATTAATATCGGTTACTTCTTCGACAGAAGAATGTAAGACACCCAATCTATTTATACGACACAGTCTCATTTAGATAATTGTAATTGGAGTATATGAAGTTAGTAGTTCCGATGTGCCTAAAGTGGTACAATCATGTTCTTGGTCACTAAGATCGCGCGGAACAGAGAAGCCGATGGGTGCATGATCTGTGATTTCTGTCAGAACGCTGACCTTGAAATAAGATACCTCGTATATGATCAAATGAATTTGTCAGCAAAAGGTCACAGTTAGGACCACAATGTGTGTATTTTCCACTCGGGTTAGAGAGGTGTCGTCAATTGACAATACGTTGTTATGCCCCCGAGATCGAGGGACATATTGTTTTTGTCCTGTCTGTCATTCTGTAATTCTGTCTGAAACTTGAACAATTTTGACCCTGTGACCATGACTTTGGAGTTTGACCTACTTTTTGAAAACTTTAACATTACTAATAACTTTTGATCAGTACACCCTAGAGATTTTCAACATCTTTGACCTTGTGACCTTGGAGTTTGACCTACTTTTTGAAAACCTTAACCTTGCTTATAACTTTTGAAAAGTAAATGCAAGAGCTTTGATATTTCACATGAGTATTCCTTGTAACAAGACCTTTCCATGGGTACTAAGCTTTTTTACCTTGGCATTTGACCTACTTTTAAAAAGAATTGACATTGATCATAACTTCTAGATAGTAAATATTAAAGCTTTCATACTGCAAATGAGCATTTCTTGTGACAAGATCTTTCTATTGGTTCCAAGATATTTGTCCTTGTGACCTTGGCCATCTTTGGAATTGACCATTATCGGGGGCATTTGTGTTTCACAAACACATCTTGTATAAGTCTTCTACCATACGGTGTCCATAGCTGCTCTTGGCCGAGGTTCATTATCTGATATATAATTCACCACCTCCGAAATATGTTCATTATTTCAGAATTAAAGACATCAACTTCTATGTAATCTAGTAGAGATCAGGATCGCCGGTAATTACATTGCACAATGTTTCCCATTTCCGTATACTTTGCAATACAGTCACTCAAGAATCTTAAATAGATCGATGTTGTAAATGCGCTGATACACGTACATATACATATGTAATTTTGGTCCTGAAAAATATCTTTACTTATTTGAATCCAAACTATTGTATCATATATTTCGTGTATTTTAACACATTGTTCGTATCTAGCGTGTCTCATCAATCAATCAATCTAGCGTCTCTCCCAGTATAACCATCCCTTCTCCTTGTGAACGATTTCTTATACGTTTTGTTCTATGAAAAGCATGGATCCTTTAACCATTACAGAAAAATTGGAGTGCTCAGTAATCCAGCACTCAAGAAGAAACATATATCGTAGTCTAATAAGTAATTTCGGAATTTTTTTTATCACAAAGCTTATTTTCCAGGCCACCATTTATGTACTATACGCGGTATTTTGTACCCCCCCCCCCCCCCCCCCCCCCCTTGCAACCCCTATTCATCGTCGTCTAGGGGTGTATCGCTCGGGGTTACTTGTTTCCCATTTACATAAAGTCGATCTCTAGCAAACATAGCCTGCTTGTTATTTTCCTTGGCCCCCTTGTATTGCGGGAGGAGACGCTGTGAAAGCTGGTCGCGATACTCCCATGGCAGCTGTTCGCAGTGTACAGTCTGTATGCTTTAAAAGCTTGTTTCTCGATTTACGACGTGGATATTTTTGAATTTTACTAGAAATGGACGCCATCTTCCTTCACTGGGTTTTCTGGCACGGTAAACGCTACCGAACTGTAAATTGTCTGCATCCCGAACACGCAATCTGTTTTAACAAAAAAATTTGAACGACTTCTGCGTGGTTAATTTTCAGCCTCAGTTTCTTCGACATTGAAGAATAGTAAGTTATCTTTCATGACACTTGGTATTAAGATTCTCGTCGCGCAATTTTCTGTTTTTATCTTCTCAAATTCGTTTTGCAGTTTAGCCATCTCCACTGCCTGGGTTTTAGCGCTATTCTTAATTCTAGTCGCCGATTTCTGGAGAGCTCTTTGACTTGAAGAATAGTCATCAACATTTTTAGATTTTTTCTTTATAAAACATTGACTTTGGCTGTAAGATCTGTTGCCGATTTGTCAACATGGTTTTAACTTTAGAGCATTTTCTAATGTCAAATACCGCGTGTTCAATTTGTTCAAGTATCTGCATCTTCATCATAATGTCGCTAGCTTGCCTGTCTAATAACTGAACCCAAGGTGGCGCGGTGGTCATTATTTGATATTCTATACCCACCACAGTTATATTACTAAGATCAAAGGAATGCTGCGGTCATAATTCTGCGATATACCTTCATTGTTCATACGTATACAATGATACATCGTAATCGTATTTAACTGATTATGAGAAAACTGATACTCATCTCGCTAATTAGCTGCAGAACTGTACTGTAGCTCTCTGAAAAAATATTTCGACATAACAGAGAGCTACAGATCCACCCCTTATAAAAACCTTCCATTTACGGCGCACAAAAAGCTGCGCACGGTTGAGGCCTTATATCGTTGTATTCTTGAGTTGCTGTCTCCTAAATCTAATATCAAAAAATTCTTAACATATTTTCCTACAATACTTGTGTCCAATCTATTCGTAAAATTCGTTATATGTTATGTACTCGCTCTTCATTTATCATCAATACGAATAATTTATAGATATTAAAAAATATAGTTTTTCTAAATGTCAAATAAGCTCTTGATTCATGAAAATGCTACAAACGTCCTTAACACTCGTGTGGCAGGGATGGAGACCGGACCAGACTAATGAAAGCCGCATTGCCGTGAGTTTAGCTATTTGAATAATTATTGTTTAAAGGCACTGGGATGATATATTATTTAAAACATTTAGCTAAAATATTTGTAGGGATATTAGTTCACATCTAGACGTTATTATACAAGTATGGAAATTAACCGGGATTCTAATTGACCTGCTACCTAACATGGCTGCGTCAACAAACGAAATCATTTGAAGCTGGGAGTTTTCTGGTCGTATTGGGCTTTAATGAATATTTGAAGGTATGTTTAGACACAAGTATAGTAGGAAAATATGTTAAGAATTTTTTGATATTAAATTTATGATACAGCAACTCAAGAATACAACGATATAAAGCCTCAACCGTGCGCAGCTTTTTGTGCGCCGTAATCGAAGGTTTTTATAAGGGGTGGATCTGTAGCTCTCTGTTATGTCAAAATATTTTTTCAGAGAGCTACAGTTCTGCAGCTACTCGCTAATGCACCTCGTATTTTGCGACAAAAAGTTGATAATTGTATAATCATAAAAAAATCAATCAATAGGCCTATATGTTGTACAACACATTTATAAATGACTGAAGAACATTTATCATTCACTATAAATCAATCGTCTGCATTCCGAGATCGATACACATGTACAATATAAACATGATGCGCATACACACGTTTTCTTGAACTGTGTATTCAAAGCAGTTGATATAATTCGTCAACATCATACCAAGTACTAGAAATAGTATTTAAAATAGATCTAGAATACCCCTACCACCATCTCGCCTTTCTCCTCAGCACGTTTCAGAAACTCTCATGACGTCATGGTGACCTAATTCGTAGCTACATATATAACATTTAAGAAAATGATCGGTTGTATATTTCTGAGCCGTGCATGTAGTAGAATTGTTTTCGTGTATGTTGCAGGGTAATCTCCTTGGTCTCGACATGTTGTTTGAAATATAAAAATCTGGCTAACGCCTCGGCTTTTATATATCCTGCCACACTCATTAACTCTGTCTTCTGTAAACAAGACTCCACTCTATTTTATGCTTACAAACAAACTAGTGTAATGTTAATTTTGTAACTTAAAGCATCTTAATTTTGCACAGTCACATATTTAACTTTTAAATGACACATTTTACCTAAAGAACACTTGAAATATATACATACATGTACATATCATAAACTTAGATCGATATCCAAATCTTTTCAAAACTTTGTCAACAATCACGGGCACTGGAAGTTGATGTAAATATATAGTATGTGCATACTATATATTTACATTAACTTCCAGTGCCCGTGTCAACAATTAACACATCTTTGTTTACACTATTCAGGCAGTTTGTCTTGAACTAGGTACCATTTAACTGAAACATTCAAGGAAAACTGTCTGAAGAGCCGTAAAGCAAAAGTACTAGCAGGAATTCAGGGCCGTAAATTAACCTTCAATTTGGAGGAGGCAGGAAATTAGGCGGGGGTCTGGGGGCCGCCCAGGCCCCCAGACGCTGAGCACATTTTGTGCACACTGAACACGTTTCAATGGAATACACAAATCTCGCATAGAAACCGTTTTTGAAAATGTCATATCACCGATCATAATATATGAACATATTATATATATTATGATCGGTGATATGCCATTTTTAAAAACGGTTTCTATGCGAGATTTGTGTATTCCATTGAAATAGATAAACTCTGAAGTTACATATTTTATCAAAAATACGTCCGAAATACCCAAGGAATTGAACATTTAAAAATAAAAGAAGGGGGGTACCGGAAGTCCTGTCCACAAGCACCTGTGTATATATCCTCAAACATTTCCAAATAGCCATATTAAACCAAACAATAGGCCAACAACCAAAATACACACATGAGAATTTCACAGGGGAGAGGGGTATGTATAGGGTAGGGACATAATATCTATATACGATAAACTATAAGGATAGGAATATGTTCAATAATTTGAATTCTTTATATCAAACATCGTCGGATATACCCACGGCTGATCTCGTCACGTGATGAGTAGAAGACGAGATCAGCCGTGGATATCCGACGATGTATATCAATGGATACCTTAAATTAAGATTAAGGCTGAATGAAATTACAAAACTGCCTCACTAATATGGAGATTATATCAAATATATTATTCAGTACACAACTTCCAGTTTTTTACAAAAGCAATCACCTCCCCCCCCCCCCCCCCAAATAATACTAACAGGCCTACATGTACGTTTACTAAAACCCCAATCCACCCGTACATACACGAGTTAACGGCTAGTATAGATAATACGGACTCAGCAAATTTAAATATACATCGAGTGTTTCCAAATTTGTCAGATCGAAACGCTAATCTTAAAATATACATGCCGATGTCAATTAAGTACAATCGCGGTATATTGGATCAGATCAATCGAACAAAGACAGATCAAACTCTTTCATCGACAGACGTGAAGAGATTAAAGATGACGTGGGTGGAGGGAGTGATGAAACACTGGCCTACCACCAACTACACGCAAAGATATATAAATTGTCTAGAAAGTTCCCCATTCACGTGGTATTTTGAAATCGACATGTATATATCTTATAAAAGGAGATTTACGTACTCTAATACAAATGTTTACCTTGTTACACTCTCAAGCAATCTTCTGTAAGCCATGCCATACCTAGTTCTGACCCCAGAGGTAAGTGGTTAAGTCCCAGGGGTTAAGGGATCAAATTGACAGTGAGTGATCGAAGCATTGGTTTTAAACAATTTCTACAGGGATTTACACATTCAGTTTAAATGCCCATTCATCAATTTGAAATGGAATGTGACTCTGTCCTGTCGTGTACTGTTTTTGTTTTGAGAGAGAGGGGGGGGGGGGGGGAGCTTGGAAACACAACAGAGAAAAAGCTTGAAAATACGAGAGAGAGAGAGAGAGAGAGAGAGAGAGAACGCTTGAAAACACAAGAGAACAGCGAAAGAGAGCTTGAAAACAACAGAGAGGGGGGGGGGGGTGTAAACGTAGTCTATACCAATAAATAATTTTATCACATTGGAAAATAAAACTGTTCTACTTACCGAGTGCCGGTTAGATACCGATAAATACTTGAGGAAGCCCTTAAACTCATGGCATTTTTCTTCAGATTTATAACAGGAAGTTTGCTTAAAGTAGCACAACTTGTTGTTCAGGAAACTTCACTACAACGACAGCATATATATTTTGTATTTCACATCCTTTTGAATGTCTGCAGTTGCGTCTTATGCACGTACATTACTTTTCTCATCAATCGCGAGTAGTCCTGGCAGTTTGTATCCCCAGCTCTGTAAAACTACTGTCCATAGCGCTGGATCATTGAAAATCCCACGAGGACTTCCTTCGATCATGATCACGTTATTTGGTCGCCAATGCTTTAATCATCAGTCACATACTTATAACTTATTGTTTAAAGTTTAAGAACAGAGTAAAGTTGCATATAGACATAAGGTCAGCTAGCGAAAACAATGGTTATTTATCTTCGATCATCTTTTTGTGACCACAAGGTCGAAGATCAAGGGCATTTTGTTTACAGGCCCATAAACAATTTCACACGGCGGAAATCATAAGGGAGTATCTGCCTTATGATTTTTCGATGCAACTTGGTTTGTATGATGTTACATATGGGAAACATTAAAGTGGGGACGGTCTGTCCGCAACACAGGTATACAAGCTACCGGGGTAGGTAAAGCTCCCTACCTGGTGAACTGTAGCTATATCATTGATGATGGTCAAGGTTGTTCATCAAGGTCAAATATGCGGCAATTGAATGTTTCACTAAAATTTTGTTTCTAATTACATGTATATCTATTCTTAAATCATTTGATATTTCGCTCTGCAGTTCTCTATTATGAACAAGAGATGCATGTTTAAGCAGGAACAACACCAGAGAAATTTAATATGAAAGAAAAGTGGAGTATGTGTTAAATGTCTTAAATAGAAAACTTCTTAATTTACTTTATCTAGTCAAAAAGTGCAGTTTTAGAAGATAGTAAACTGAAACAAGAGGCACACAGGCCCTAACGGTCACCGAGTATCATAGCCCATACATAGACCTGTCAGGGTGTCTCATATTTACATTTAAACCTCATCCTGGAGGAGTCATTTGTGCACAGCTTTATGATCTTTCTAAATATGCATTCAATTACAATAGAAGGAAAGATGTAGTTTGAAGCATTTAAATCAGCCCTTATTCATTTGCCCCCCCCCCCCCCCCCCCCCCCCCAAGGGCTTATAGATTTTACAATTTTGGTAAAAAGCTTCACGACATCATAACCATGCATTTGATTTTTCTCCCACATGTGTGAGAGTAAAGATAATTTTTTTTAAAAACTGGCTCCATTTCTGCAGTTTTAGTCCCACCACTGAGGCCCTGGTGGAGCTAAAATCATAAATTTCACATTTCTTTTATCAGCTTCACACTAAAAATGGTAAGAATACAGGCCTTATAATAGTTAACAGATGAAGACAGACACATACATGTATGAACAGTAGGTCACCTAAGTGACTAAGGTGACCTTAAAAAAAATGTAAACCCTTCTGGACAAACCCACTATCTTCCCATCAGCAGTCGACAGGTTAACCAAATAAGCTACCCAAGGAATATACAAATATTGCTGATATTCATATTTCATTCATGTTTTACAAGGAAGTCAGCCATATTGTACACCTCCTTAAAACACATATGCTTCTTTCCATACAGCCCTACACACTGAAGACTTAAATTCTGCAAGGTAGTCTTCCCTAAACATTGTGCAGATGATGCAGTGCACAAAATGTGATGAAAAAAATGAAGCAAGACTTGGAGACTCATGTAGCAACCTAGCAGAAACTGACCTGCCAAGCAATATAGGGATAAGCTGCATGTTGATGTGCATCAGCCTACCCAGTATGAAGTCCAAGGTAAAAGATCTTCAGTTATATACCTATCTATAGGCCTTGTAGTGACCTTGACCATACTTGGCAACAGGGATCATTTGCACCACTGACCATCCTACCAAGAACAATATCAGAGAGCTAAAGCACTCTCCATTTCTCAAGATCCATTGTACACATGACACCTGCCTGACCTTGATCCTCACCATACTGACCCGCTGAGCAATAGCGAGAATATGCAAGTTGATCTGTGTCAGTCTACTAAGTCTGATAAATGTTCTCCGGTTATCCATTGCACAAAGTCCATTATACACATAAAAACCTGTCTGGTCTGGTCGTGACCTTGACCTTTTTGAGCTGCTGAGCAATTGGGATCATTTGCACATTTATGTGTATTACTCTACTAAGTATGAAGCCTGTGGGGTAGGGAGTTCCCCACTTATCTGATGCACAATATGTTGAAGACTGACAGACATGCTAAATCATTCCATGAAGGAGGGGGGGTGGGGGGTGGGGGGGGGGGGGGGGGGTGGGGGTAGGATGGACAACAATTGGCCTAAACTACAAACAATTTCTGCTTCCTGCATGGTGGAATACACTAAAACACAATAAATTATTTAATTGAGCCAGATTAAATTTCTTCTGTTTTTACAGACCTACAATATTACATTTCTGTTAATTTGACTATTCTGGAATGCACTATTCATTCAACATTCAGCTACTATGCACATATTTAAAAATATTCCATTTGTTCAATACATTTTCTGATCACCTGCACATTAAATCAAGAACATTATACATTTCAATTTCCAACATACCTTACACACTCTGTACAAAAATCTTGAACAATATATATTAAAAACTATTATATAATCTAAGCATACCCAAGTTGTAGAATATTTCCTCATGCAATTTATTATGGTATTTAATGTTCCGTTTTCTCCCTCTCTTCCTTAAACATTTAACTTCCTTATCATTTTAATACTCCTACTTCACACTGCAGTCTCTTATGTTTGACAGAGAAAGACCAAAATTTCCAAAAAATATTCATATCTATTTCAAATTTTCTTCAAAACACTAACTCTTTCTTTTCAATTATGCAAACACAATAAAATTTCATACATGAAAAATGAACACTGCAGACTTGGCTATTAATAAAACAGCCACTTAATCTTCAATGTAAATAGCAGGTAATAAAATCAATAACAAAAGCTCAAGTTGGAGAATAGAGACAAAACGTTGAATCAAATTCCTAATGCATAAAAAAATCATATATCACGACATTAAAATCCTATTTCTCTGTCATTGTAAATTCAGGTTGCCCAATTATACACGCATTTTTTACAGTAGAGCTCTCGTATACAGGTTAACCTATCTTCAATTTCACAATTATCAAAGAATGAGTCGAAGTTATCTCCCTTCATATTCATTTTTTCCCTCTCTGGATTATTGTCAGTTGTGGAGAGCTTGGCATTAAATGGCACAGTCGGTTCATGTGTATTGAATGTTAAAGTGAACTCTCCTTGAGTCCGCTCCAGAACTTTCCGTATGCGGTGGACGTGGTGAGGTAGCAAGGCTCCTGCGATTTCTAAAATGTGGACGTGATCTATACTTCCGTCTGTCTCTGTCTGTTTTACAAGCGAATGTTTCACCTGAAATGAACATGTATATCCAAAATTAAAGCCTCATTTAGAATTCACTCAATCCTTGCTCAAAGAAAATTTTTGTTCCTGAAATTCTTCATCATCAACCAGTAGGAATAAGGATTTTGCGTGGTAACATGGAACACTGAACCGAAAAATTGTGTCGCACATGTTAGCATCTTCTGTTAATTTGTATGCACAACGTTTTGTGTTGTACAACATACTTGCAAATGTCAAAAAATAGTTATTAAACACTTATATAGAGTATGTACATTTTCTTGCAGAGAGACATCAACAGAACAGGTGCTAATCATATATCAATGGATGATCCTCTCGTGAAAAGTTAGAGATAGGCATAGTATGAAATTGTTGTACTGTTCTACAATGAGATACAACAAGAGGTACTGTGAGAAATGCTCACTAAGAATACCCCCCGCTTACCCCAATCTCCCAAAGGATGTTGGTAGTAGGTATAAACTACCTCTTTTCTGAGTGTAAAAAACAAATGGCATGACAAACCGAACCATATCGCTACTTTGATGTCCAGTGTGCGTGACCTTTGACCTTTTGACCCCAAAATCGATAGGGAACATCTTCATCCCATGGGTAGTCCATATGTATGATATGGTGACTGTAGGTGGAAAGGATAACGCTTTAGAGCCCGGAAACCATATTGCTACTTCAATGTCCAGTGTGCTTGAACTTTGACCCCAAAATCGATAGGGAACATCTTCATCCCATGGGTAGTCCATATGTATGATATGGTGACTGTAGGTGGGAAGGATAACACTTTAGAGCCCGGAAACCATATTGCTACTTCGATGTCCAGTGCACTTGACCTTTGACCTTTTAACCCCAAAATCGATAGGGAACATCTTCATATCATGGGTAGTCCATATGTATGATATGGTGACTGTAGGTGGAAAGGATAACACTTTAGAGCCCGGAAACCATATTGCTACTTCGATGTCCAGTGCGCTTGACCTTTGACCTTTTGACCCCAAAATCGATAGGGAACATCTTCATCCCATGGGTAGTCCATATGTATGATATGGTGACGGTAGGTGAAAAGGATAATGCTTTAGAGCCCGGAAACCATTGCGTCTACAGACGGACGGACAACCCGATTCCAGTATACCCCCCCACAACTTGTTGCGGGGGGTATAATAATGGAATACAATTTAACAAAGAACTATTTTCAATCATCTTGTGGTGGACCTAGGAGAAGAAAATAAAAGTGTCAGGAAATTATATTTCAAACAAGGATATAATATGAAATTTTGTTTTTTTTAAAATCCCTTTGCTATCCGATCCAGAATAAAAATCCCCTACTACACAACTATTTTGTTCTTTTCCTCAACAAATTTAATTTGTCCTCATCATTACTGACCAAGTGCCTTCTGATCTACAATAACTCCATCATGTTAGGTGAGTTCTGAAAGACCAAGCGGGAATGAACGCTTCATCGAGAACTATTAAAGACCAGAACAGAACGCTTTGGCCTGGGAACCGAATGCTGAACAGTTTGAATGAAACAGTTTAGCGTGGGAATAAAACAACTCTAGTTGAGAACAGAATGCTTCATTTGGTGTAGAAATATGCTTCAGGGTCTGTAACTTAATGGTAGAGCATTTCCTGGAGGCTTTGTAACTGGAAGGTAAGAGTTTAAGCCCCTCCAGTACAATGGCCATGTCAAACCCAAGATGTAAATATAGGTAATGATTGCTCATTTGCCACTCAGCATTTAGAAGTGAGAATCATGGGGCCTTTCGGATATGACCTTATAAATGGAAGTTTCATGTCATGGCAGGTGTTAGTACAGTACATTAAAGAGCTACAGCCCTGAGCACTAAGCAAAGGTCTAAAATTGGGGAACTTCACTTAAAGCTGACGATGTCTCAATATGAGTGAAAAATTCTTTATGGGACGTAAAAAAATAAATAAACTAAACTTTATTCTCTACATATATGTATCTAAAAATACCTTATGGCTTTGTACTGCGGCTCCCCTGAATGGTGAGGGGGACAGGATCGTGGGTGGAACCCCTGCCTGTGGCCCACTGGACGCCACACAACTACGACAGTTTAACAGGAAATTAAACAGTGCCTGGACGTCCGCTCCTTGTACATGGATTAGTGACTCCGGTCGGTTGTCTATAGCTCTGAAGCCTTCTCTCTGTCTTAGTTACATGTAAGGCTAATCCACCAATAGCAGTTCAGATAATAACCAGTGTTAAAACTAAAGTCCAATATCACTGCTACTGAAAATAAGTCTATTGATTTCGACTTTCTCTCAAATTAAATTAATCAACTAAAAGTATATCTTCTTAGTTCCTTCTCTCCTCCTGGAGAACAAGGCCTCTACTAAAAGTATAACGCAAATGAAACTAACTTTGGACTTTTAGTTTTAATATGCCAATACATATTAAATTAATTCACAGCCTGTCCAATTTACTTGGAGCAAAACATCATTGACACAAACTATTCACACTTCACATTGCAGTACTGACAGACTGTAAGGATACATTTTGACTTTGGTGGGGTCAAGAGAGGGAAACTGTTTTTTGTCCAGTCCTATACTCTCTAACCATATTGAGGCTCCCTCATCAGTCTCCAGAAATTCATCGTCATCCTCGTCCACAGGTTGGGCAGCCTTGGCTCTGAAATCAGAGGAAAGTCATTTTATTGTCACATGCACCATGGTGCCTGATTGTTATTGTTTGAGAAACACTAGTTCTACAAACAGTACACAATATACACTTTACTGACTTCAGAAAGTCCAAGTGTGTGTTGCATATCTTCAGTGACCTTCATACACGGACACCATGTACCATATTTTCAAAAGTTTTCTAAAACATTAACCCCAAGAGTCTAGCTTTGAAAACTATGAGAGGAGTTTAATGGACAGACCATGTCCCCTACATTAAAATTTCCCAAGAGTTCAACAATGTCACCATGGAATTCAGCATTCTTTTCAATATACATACAGGTTCTAACACTGTACATACAAACACTGTGTTCTAGCCTGAAAACTATGTACGAGAGGATTGAAATGGGCAAAACATTTGTAACTCTATACGGGTATAAATTTTTAAAAATTGAAAGCAACATGCACGTCTTTAAAATTCATACTAATGTTGTGAAAGGATAAAGTCTTAGCTTGAAAACTTTTAGAGGAGTTTAGAGGGACAAACATGTGCCTCCTATATAAACCTAATTTCACATGAAAGCAGGGACGAGCAAAGCCCAACAACATTTGAATATGTTCTGTACAGTAGTTTCCCCATAAGGAAGTTTCAAATCAATGTGTGAAAACAGTAGAGATGCACAGATGGACACCCCCATCCATATAATATAGATCTACATCAAAACAAGTACTTCATGGGGTACTGAGCATACAGTGTAAGAGTTGTCTTTCTTTAGAATAGTTCATATTCTCTTCATGGAGAAATGAAATTCGTCAATGGGTGCATTTATTTCACAGTTTAGTTATTTCCCCCAGGAAAAAATCTTCAAAGACTATGAAGAACTGATCAACAGAAATCAACATAACTGATTTAAAATAGCAAAGATTTTCAAATAAAGCATACAGTAACTTTATCGTAGTCTAATATAATAGTTAAATGTAAACTACATTAAATTGATTACTAAATGTGTATAACACTGTAAATTTCAGTTTATTGTTTTATACACTAAAGGGCAGATCACTCCAATTGCAGAAAAGCAGCATGAAATTTGAACTCTCCAGTGTGCAGTGTATAGAGGACCCTTAATGTCTGATTACAAATGACATTCTTAGCATAATAAGTGTTCATTCATATTTCTGACTTTTTAATGACAATTACTCATTTTATGCATTTGTGTAAAATAATGTCATGAGATTGGTTTTCAATTGTATGTTTTAATGTGAAGCACTTTAGAGATTAATTAGAACAATACACAAATTTAGTATTGTGTTGTAATGCATTGTAAGGACACATTTTTGCACATGCATGTAAACAGCCCAGGTGCACCAAAGGAAATAGTCTCAGCTGTAAACATCAAATACTGGTCGGAACGTAAACAGTTAATGACTTCTATAAAATATGCACATATTTCTAATCATGGGCACAAAAATTAATTGAAATGGATACGTGGAAATGAAAAAAAAAATGATTCTTTTAAATATATAAAACTACAATTGGATTGGACAATTACTGGTCTGATACCATAACTAGAAACCAGTCCACACATTCAAAGTAATCTGAAACAGAAGCAAATGACTGACAAATATTGACAACACTGTCAAATTTGCAGATTAAAATGACTGACAGAATTTTTCAAGTTTCACAAACTCTGTAATAGGGTACTCACTCTGAATTTTCACCTTGAGATTTTTCTGCACTGAACGATTCTCTCTTTCTCTCCAACACTGGCATGTTAAAATCAATACCTGAATAAGCATTTCACCCCATTTAGTACAAACTCTGATCTACACATGTACTTCAACAAATAACACACAAGTTGAAATTCCGATTGCAAACATTAAATATACAGTGCTCCCTTGATATACCGCCCCCTTTCTCCCCGTGTTCACACTACTGACATACGACAGCCCTGCATAAAGCCATATGCCACGGATTTTTATAAACAAATGGTCAAATATTTAAGGAATGACTTTAATTCTGGGGCATATTATACGAGTATAATCGGGTTTGGGTCAGTTTATGCTTTGAGAGCAGTGTGGTGAAGTGTGACAGGCTGGACAAGGTATTCAGGTTAATTACGAATATTTTGCTGAATAAAACTCCAAATTATCTAAATGTTTATACAGAATGTAACCCAAGTAAATTACATAGCGGAATGTCTTTTGACTGTCCAGTGAATTGCCAGTATTGGTGAATTCCTCATTTTGCCACTCCCGCTTTCTTGCCCAAATTGGTCTCGAACAAAAGTTGGCAATATATTGAGAGAGCACTGTCATGCCACCAAGAAAGTGGCTTGAAAGAAATGTGATGGTAATCCTTCAATATTTCCAAATTAGGACAAGAAGAAAATAATTCCCAAACCTTCATTTTTCAGTGCCTCCCTTAGACCCCTGGTAGTGGGGGTAAGCAATGCATTGTGACTGGACTGACCAGCCACCCCCGCCGCCCGGAAGAGGACTGTGAACTGATGTGTACAGAAGTAAAAATATGGGCAGTGTTGTGAACGGAGCTGATGGAACGCCGATGTAAAACTCTCATTCCTGTAAATGAGAAATCAATCTGTAATAGATTTATCAAGACTTTATTTACTGCATCCAATTTTAATTCCATGAAATGTCTGGGGACTTACCAGTCCTCGGAGAGTGTCTTTTGGATGTCTTCATTGAGTAAGCCATTCGATGAGGATCTGTCAAAAAATTAATGCCTTGTCAAAATTTCTAACCAGTGAAATGCTAACACACAAATAGCATCTAAATCCAGTCATAACAATGATTTTTTTTAACTAGCTTTGTTTTAATTAGCATCGTCTGGAGAATTTTTAATCATTCAGGCTTCATATATTGCTTTCAGATTCTTTTGTCTCTCCATGAAAAAATGTGCTCATTTCTTACATCAACAAAATTTGGACTTTCTTTTTATGATTTCAAATTCTTTGTAAAACTCTGGTACAAAAGAACAAAAAAATGTTCACACACACATAAAAAAAAAATGTCATACACCTCTGCTGAAGAGCTTGGAAGATCTGTCGATATGATCTAAACAGGTTATTGTGTACTTGGTCGGTCTTTGCAATTTATCTCTGTAATTCAGTATACTCAACACTGCAAGTAGTTTACGTTGCACATGTGAAGTATAAGAATTACATTGTGCACCAGCTTGTAATGGTAAGGGATAAGACTGATTTTTCTTGTGTGAGTGCATGCAACTGAATTCATACAAAAATTACACATGCCTAATTAGAAGGCCACATAGGATCCAGGTAACACTCTAATACTATTTTTCAAAGCAACAGTTACACACTTTTATAACAGATGTTTTACAGTTTGCTAGGCAGTTCTACTGCCATAAGATCATAAGAGAATTATTCTGTGTGTCCAAGCTATAGTAACAAAAACACAAAATAACAATTCTATTATTCTCTCAAGTTTCATTAAAAAAAACAACAAATTAACAAACATCCCCATATATCAAAACAATCATCCAAATTTCTTTTATCCCCATCCTCTCCCAGAAAAAAAAAAACTGTCTTGGTATTGCAGGAGAAGCTTTACTGTGTTCACAAACTTTATGATGGACAGATAGAATGACAGACCAAGCAAAAATGTCTCCCCTGATTCATGTATGTTTCAACAATACTTCACTGTGAACCAACACAAGCTTTTCTCCTATATCTCACTGCTTTGATCATTACCTTATTTCACAGTCTGGCATTATTCAAGGGATCAGTACCTGATTTTACTGTTTGTGTCAGTATTCTAGGGATCAGTACCTGATTTTACTGTCTGGCACACTATTCTAGGAATCAGTACCTGATTTTACTGTCTGTGACATTATTCTAGGAATCAGTACCTGATTTTACAGTCTGACACTATTCTAGGAATCAGTACCTGATTTTACTGTCTGTGACATTCTTCTAGGAATCAGTACCTGATTTTACTGTCTGTGACACTATTCTAGGAATCAGTACCTGATTTTACTGTCTGTGACACTATTCTAGGGATCCGTACCTGATTTTACTGTCTGACACTATTCTAGGAATCAGTACCTGATTTTACTGTTTGTGTCAGTATTCTAGGGATCAGTACCTGATTTTACTGTCTGGCACACTATTCTAGGAATCAGTACCTGATTTTACTGTCTGTGACATTATTCTAGGAATCAGTACCTGATTTTACAGTCTGACACTATTCTAGGAATCAGTACCTGATTTTACTGTCTGTGACACTATTCTAGGAATCAGTACCTGATTTTACTGTCTGTGACACTATTCTAGGAATCAGTACTTGATTTTACTGTCTGTGACACTATTCTAGGAATCAGTACCTGATTTTACTGTCTGTGACACTATTCTAGGAATCAGTACCTGATTTTACTCTCTGTGACACTATTCTAGGAATCAGTACTTGATTTTACTGTCTGTGACACTATTCTAGGAATCAGTACCTGATTTTACTGTCGGTGACACTATTCTAGGAATCAGTACCTGATTTTACAGTCTGACACTATTCTAGGAATCAGTACTTGATTTTACTGTCTGTGACACTATTCTAGGAATCAGTACCTGATTTTACTGTCTGTGTCACTATTCTAGGGATCAGAACCTGATTTTACTGTCTGACACTATTCTAGGGATCAGTACCTGATTTTACTGTCTGGCACTATTCTAGCGATCAGTACCTGATTTTACTGTCTGGCACTATTCTGGGGAACAACCTCAGCCATGGAAGATTGGGGTACATCCAGTACAAACAGCAGCTATAGAAATCTGACTTGTCTTCCATCACATCACCCTGCAAGATCATTCAGATTATAACTCATGCTCTTAATTTTAATAATGACTGTAATTATGCTGGGTTTTTTTTTCAATTGAATGCAAATTAAAACCATTTCCTAGGATCACAAATCACTTATTCACAGCTCCCATCAAGTTACTATATTGAGTCTTTCCAACTCCATCATTGAAATGGGATGGTTATCTAACAACCTAGCTTTCTCTAAAGATTCAAAATTTTATTTGATTCCTTTGCATACACAGAAGTTTGATTACCTGACTGCAGTTTGACACAAAGTCTGTCAGCCCTTTGGCTTCCTCTGCTGTTTTGATCTGTGTACACCATAGTAATGATGACTTCGACACGACCCTAAGTTTGACCTTTAATGACCAATCCACTGGCACTGGTCTACTGGAGGGTGGACTGTCTCTTTCTTTTATAATTGGCTTTGGAAACTCATCCTTAAAACATAGAATATAT
>NC_079166.1:66173362-66288362 GCF_947568905.1 Ostrea edulis | reverse complement strand
AATGATCAAAAACACAGACATACCATGAAATTATGTTTTGTATACGCAGGTTCGTTTGTGACGCGGTCAACATTTTCCACAAATAACGTTGCGTTGTTGCATTGTGACGTCATTGTGACGGCATCAGTTTCAGAGGATACTGATACGGAATCAGAAAACCACAGTGTGGTGATCCGGAAAACCGGATCACACGCTGTGAAATCCACAGTATCAAAGAACGATACATTGATGGGTATATAATAAAAACCTTAATAAATAATACAAACCTTAATAAATAATACAAACCTTAAGTTTCTGTGATTGTGCTGCTTTGAAAAACTTTTCTATGAAATCAAATTGGGATTTCTCATCATCGTCATCCACCAGGAGGTCTCTTGTTACAGGACCATTCTTTGTGGACTTTTCGATTTTAATACTGGGTACATCCCCATCCGTCTACATGTAAGTATGAAACATAATGAAAATGATGAATGAAATGTTTCACTATATTTGTTTAAATGAAAATATATGCATTTGCCAAAAGGTTTTCATTTGTACTCAAATCATGCAACAATATTATCACCACCAAATTCAGTAACTAACCAACCTTCTCCCTGTCATTTGCTTATATCAGATTATATAACTTGCCTAATTACCATACACACAAATCATTGTATTGACCACCAACCCCACCAATACTCATAAAAGACTCATATTGACCACTTTTTTGCCAACCCTGACTACATTCCTCCCTCCTTAATTTGTTTTCATCCTCGAAGACACACAACCCAGATTCTTTTCGCCCCTGGCAGAACAACCTGCAGTGCAGGGGTGATCAACAGCCCGAAATGTAGTATAGAAGAGTGGAGAAAATATGTGGCTGGACCAGGAATTGAACCCGGGACCCCTGTATTACTAGTGAGGTGCTCTAACCACTGAGCTACCCAGGCTGATATCCACATTCCGTATAGCCCTACTTACTGTACACATAATTGAATTGTTGCTCTTTACAAAATTAAAGATACCAAAAACATAAGATATAATTCAATTAATGCATGTACAATAGTTCAATGTGAGCAATATGATGCCATCATATAATTATTGCCATTAGTCTGGCATAGAACTTCAATTGACTTAATATTAATTCAATTGATGCACACAATAATTCTTCAGAGACAGCAATCATTTCATAATATCCACAACTGAATCATCTCTTGAACTGTTGCTCTCTTAGTTTAAATCATGAATTGATGGGCACATTAAATTCCTTTAATATAAAACATACTGCGATCAAAAACTGACCTTGTTTGCCTTTTCTAAGATAGCAAAAAATGCCTGCGTATTTTCATTAAAACTCTGAAGTTTTTCTTCACTTTCCAGCCTTTTACGTTTGTATGTTGCATCCAGATTCCCATCACTTGAAAAGGGATTCTTCCTCGTCGCGTTGCAGTTCAGGAAAACATTCGTACTGTCATTTAAAGCGCTAGGAGAGGTCTTTTCCTCTGAGAAAGAACGACTCAGTGAACATTTTTTTCTCTTTCTGTGAATCTTCATTACATCTGAAGGTCTTTTCCATTTTGGCGAACTTTCAGACATAGCCACAATTTCCTTGAGTTAGAACTGTCATTGATCGAACAATGAAATATTCGCGCCCAATTCCAACAGGAAGTCATATATTGAAAACTAAAACCCAGGCCGTTCCGGTAACGGTATACGCTCTGGTCCCGCCGTTTGTCCTAGATTTTTAACCCATGGTGACTATCATAAATTTCATTACATAGATTGCGACGTGTCAGTTATAGAAGTTTCTGGATCACAAGCGGTTGAAGACGTTAGAAACATGGATGCGTCTAATTTCGTTCTGAGTGGAGATTTCGGTTATGTCGTTCTAGTAATGATATTTTCCGTTTTCGTGTTGATGTGGATGGGGTTCAAAGTTGGAGCCGCAAGAAAGAAGTATGAAGTCCCTGTAAGTATATATACACTTCATATACACGTACCCGAGACGTCTCACTAACTTCATAATTGGATTTATAATAGAAAAAAGTAGCAGTGGTCAAAAAGCCTATAGCTCTAGATCTATATAACTGTCAGAGTAGAAGAGGTAGAATACTACTAGTAGAGTCCTGAGATCTACTTTAATTATGATTGGATCAACATTTATCATATATAGGCCTACATTCAGTTTCAAGGGGGTGGGAGTGAGTGTCTTGATGAAATTTTGGTGGGTTTTTTTCTTCAGACATAGAACCTTTGATCTTGTCCCCAGCTACAGGTACTGTGTACTCTGAATTCTATGATTCATTCTCTAAATGTTATAAATATTTGTCCTTTTTCAGTATCCAGCAATGTATAGCAATGATGACAGATTTAACTGTGTCCAAAGAGCTCACCAAAACACGTACGTCGTTTTCCTCTGTTTGGTAATTAGTGTATAAATCCAATCTAATTAAAATCAGATCTTCTCTAACCATTACATAGAGAAGATCTGATTTTAATTAGATTGTGTATAAATCTTAGAAATGTAAAATGCCTGTATCATTATTAATCTCACTTTCCTCAGATGACTTCGCTCGTGCAAAGTCTCTAGAGCAAGAGTCTGGGGAAAGCGAGACTTAAGCATCATTATTTACTCTGTAGCTTGTAAGATAAATTTTGATTGGCTAACAAGCCAGATGTAAATTTTCATACGCCCTGATGAAGCCAGGACAGTGAGGTAAATAATGTGACATCACAATGCATTGTCTCTTTGCACTCAAAAAGAAAATATGACGTCTGTTCCTTAGAAAATATTAGTTACGATTCAATGTATTGTGATGTTGGGCTATTTACCCTGGCTTGTAACATCTTTATTACAACATTATTTAACCCTTGACACACGTAATAAAAATATTTGATATCAATTTCCTTATTTAAATCACTAAATAATTGTGACCTTTAATATTGTTTGGTTACAGAGGAAATAATTCATTGTCGAGGTCCAATCAAAATTTTATGGGGATTTACTGTGGGCTGTGTTCCACACAGCCGCAGCCTCAGGGTATGCAGGGGCGTAGCTAGTACTACTTCAATGTGTAGGCTCGACAGATGAAGGTTTGACCGAGACGCAAAGCGCCCATGGGTGGTGGGTGGATGAGGGAGGGGGTTGTCCCTTCCTGCTGGGGGGTAGTCAAAGGTCACCCCGAGAAATTTTTGAAATATTAGGGCTCATTTGCACTACTCTGAGCATCCAAAAAATTGCAATAGACATTAGGTATTGTACAGCTTTTCAAAGATTTTTAAACTGTAAAGTTGAGTGAGTCATTGTGATCAGCATGCTGAAGTTTAAAAAAAAAATTATAACCATTTTTCATATCAATATGACATGTAGAATACATAAAAAAAAAGAAAAGCCTGATGGAATAATACTTTTATATCCGATTTTAAAAACTATAAATATATATGAACATATTATTTTTGCTAAAATGTATTTTGAAAATGAAAATAATGGGTAGGTACGTGCCTACTCGAACCTATTTGAAGCTACGCCCCTGGTATGGAATTCCACCCGGTATAAATTCCCGTACACCCTTCATCAGACCTGGTTAATAATAATATTCAGGACTTTGAAAAAACATCAGTTAGAAATATATTTAAGATGCCTTTTCATTACTCCTGTTTTCTGTGTATGTATACTGAGGGTCTTTTTTCTTTTTCTTTTACAGACTTGAAAATTACCCATCTTACTTGCTCATGCAAGTTCTAAGTGGACTCTTTGCTCCAGTAAGTTGCTCTGAATGTATACCTATTGTGGTTAAATATTAGTAAAAGTAAACATAACATTTACTCTTTTATACCAGAGAATTATGATGGGGGCAATGTGCCGTATACTTTTTTTTTTTTATCTCTCTGTCTCTTGACTGCCCATCTGTCTCGGTTAGTCTGTTATTTAACTTGGGTCGTAACTTTTGAACTATATATAATACTGGAGACTAATCTTTGGTGAAATGAACGGGAGATTAATTTCAAAGCTTTATATTTTTGCATGGATAGAGTTCAATAGAGATACATTTTTCCTTTGATTTTCAGAAAATTGCGGCTGTGTCTGGTGTGATCTGGTGTGTCGGTAAAATATTTTACGCTCGAGGTTACTACACAGGAGGTACGATTCCTATCTATTGATTGAATGTTCATCAACATGTTGCTCAGTTTAAAATATAAATATTTTACGCTCGAGGTTACTACACAGGAGGTACGATTCCTATCTATTGATTGAATGTTCATCAACATGTTGCTCAGTTTAAAATATAAATAACTTTGCATTACAAAAAATGAAAACACATGAGGGTATGAACTGCAATGCTTCACATTGGCATACCTCAGGGAGCGCTTAATGAAAAGTATGCCAGCGTGAAGCATCGCAGTTCATACCCTCATGTATTTTCAACCCAAAAAAATTCATTTCTTTTCTCTCATACTGTACATAGCCCTATCTTCACTCTCATACTGTACATAGTCCTATCTTCACTCTCATACTGTACATAGTCCTATCTTCACTCTCATACTATACATAGTCCATCTTCATTCTCATACTGTACATAATACTATTTTCACTCTCATACTGTACATAGTCCTATCTTCACTCTCATATTGTACATAGTCCTATCTTCGTTCTCATACTGTACATAGTCCTATCTTCACTCTCATACTGTACATAGTCCTATCTTCACTCTCATACTGTACATAGTCCTATCTTCACTCTCATACTGTACATAGTCCTATCTTCACTCTCATACTGTACATAGTCCTATCTTCACTCTCATACTATACATGTCCTATCTTCACTCTCATATTGTACATAGTCCTATCTTCACTCTCATACTATACATAGTCCTATCTTCACGCTCATACTGTACATAATACTATCTTCACTCTCATGCTGTACATAGTCCTATCTTCACTCTCATATTGTACATAGCCCTATCTTCACTCTCATATTGTACATAGTCCTATCTTCACTCTCATACTGTACATAGTCCTATCTTCACTCTCATACTGTACATAGCCCTATCTTCACTCTCATACTGTACATAGTCCTATCTTCACTCTCATACTGTACATAGTCCTATCTTCACTCTCATACTGTACATAGTCCTATCTTCACTCTCATACTGTACATAGTCCTATCTTCACTCTCATACTGTACATAATACTATCTTCACTCTCATACTGTACATAGTCCTATCTTCACTCTCATACTGTACATAGTCCTATCTTCACTCTCATACTGTACATAGTCCTATCTTCACTCTCATACTGTACATAGTCCTATCTTCACTCTCATACTATACATTATCTTATCTTCACTCTCATACTGTGGTGTTTAATTTCAGATCCTTCTAAGAGAATCCAAGGATCCTTTGCCTACATCGGACTACTGATCATGCTAGTGTGTTCCGTCCTATTTGGTCTGAACCTGCTGAAGATTACCAACTTGTGAGCCAAGTCTTCAGATATGTTAACAAACATTTTAAATAATACGCAATCATTATCTCATTTATGATTGGATGATATGTACGTGTTTAGTGTGAAATATACAAGCATGAGATTCCATATAGCCATAAAAACGTTATAAGATGAAATGATCAATCTCTGAATGAATGAATATACATGTGTATTTTGCAATACTGATTGTATGTGTACAGAGCTGCCAACCCTCACGATTTTGGCGTAAGGCTTACGATTTTAGGGTCGAAAATACGCCTTACGATTTCACTGTACATCTTCTGATTTTCGTTTATTTGACATTTCGAAATTTTTAGAGCTGTCCGTCATTGGTTTTTACTTTTATAATAAGCAAGCTATAGTCGTTGCTATGTTTGTTTGCATAGTCTATATCTATATAGAGTCGAGATATTTTAATGCTTTAAAATAAACAATATGGCAGCTGCTACTAAATGTAAAGCATGTGTTGATGGAAATAACAACAATACTCCCCCAAAGGAGAAAACCTAATGGAGCTAGAAATTTAAAGAACAATATGCAAGTACACTGTAAACATCTATTCGTTTCAAAGTCAGAAAGGGGGAGTTTGTATAAGTGTACAATCTGTTTGACAAACTTCAACATTTCTCACGGCGGCGAAAATGACATAAAGAAACCTTGCCAGAATAAGTGATTCAGTAACTAAAATTATATATATATAAAAACTTGCCAGAATAACTGACACAGTAACTGTAAAATTATGCAATATACTAAAGTAGCAATATTTTTTACACAAGTTTTAGAAAGTAAAATCAATAAAAGATGTATTTGATCTTTTGCAGTTGTAAAATGTATAACAATTAGTATGTCTAAATTCATTAAATTTGGAATTGAAATGTGCCTGAAATTGCTCAGGTTACATGTTTATTCATAAAAAAAACTCCAGCGGCCGGGGGTCTAGGCGGCCCCCTGACCCCCACCTTACTATTTTCCATTTTATAATGTTGTCAGCTCTGCGTGTACATGTAAACTGCATATTTATATAATAAACATGTAGATTCTATAATTGTAGCACTGGGTATACATTTATATATTTCCTTAATAAATTAATGATAATCATATAAAGTTATTTATTGATTATGACATAATACTACCTTTAGATGAGGTAGGCTTATTGATTTGTTAGTTTTTCCACAAGGCACTGGTATGCTTTTTGGTCTAACAAACAAACAAGTTGTTCTCAGATGTAAGTGAAATTTTGTAGAAAAGTACATATAGGTGTAGTAATTATGGCTATACGTACCGTGGATATCGGCCTGAGTAGCTCAGTAGTTGGGGTACCTAAAACTAGTTATGCAGGGGTCCCGGGCTCGATTCCCGGTCCAGCCAAAGATTTTCTCATCTCTCCTATACATGTATACTACAGTTGGTGCCATTGAACACCCCTGCACTGCAGATTGTCCTGCCAGGGGCAAAAAGAACCTGGGTTGTGTGTGTCTTCAAGGGCAAAGAAAATTTAAGGATGGAAGAATTTAGTAATTATGGCTATACATACATGTACCATGGATTTCAGCCTGGATAACTCAGTGGTTAGAACACCCGACTAGTAATGCAGGGGTCCTGGGTTCAATTTTCCCTGTCCAGCCAAAAATTTTCTGTTTCCTATATACTACATAGGGCTTTGGTCAAAGTGTAATGATACATGTAAGATAGATATTATTAATTTTGAATGTGAAAATGTTGAGCAATGTATGACGGATCCAAGAGAACACCCAGTAAAGATGTATGCTCATGAGCCCAGTGAGGTTTGCACTACAGCTTGTGCAAGTCAAATAAATTTCCGTTACACTGTGTTGATCAGAATTTTGTTTTTAATATCACAAATAAATTCTCCGCTTCTTGCTGTATGATTTCAAATCCAAAAACTTCCAGGTTTATTGCTTAACATGCAATACATGTATTTGGAAGGGACTATATTTTGCAATGAATGTATTTTTTTTTTTAAGTTATGGAAATTGCAGTACAGTTTTTTAGCTCACCTGAACTAAAAGCTCAAGTGAGCTTTTCTGATCACCCGTATTCCGGCGTCCGTCCGTCTGTCCATCCGTCTGTCCGTCTGTAAACTTTTAACATTTTTAACTTCTTCTCAAAAACCACTGGGCCAATTTCAACCAAAGTTGGCACAAAGCATCCTTAGGTAAAGGGAATTCTAAATTGTTAAAATAAAGGGCCAGACCACCTTCCAAGGGGAGATAATCAAGAAAAGGTAAAAATAGGGTAGGGTCATTAAAAGCTTCTTCTCAAGAACCACTGAGCCAGAAAAGATGAAATTTATATGAAAGCTTCCCTGATATAGTGCATATACTAAATTGTTAAAATCCTGGCCCCCGGGGGTCGGATGGGGCCACAATAGGGGATCAAAGTTTTACATACAAATATATAGGAAAAATCTTTAAAAATCTTCTTCTCAAGAACCACTGTGCCAGAAAAGCTGAGATTTATATGAAAGCTTCCTGATATAGTACAGATTCTAAATTGTTAAAATCCTGGCCCCCGGGGGTCGGATGGGGCCACAATAGGGGATAAAAGTTTTACATACAAATATATAGGAAAAATCTTTAAAAATCTTCTTCTCAAGAACCACTGTGCCAGAAAAGCAGAGTTTTATATGAAAGCTTTCTGATATAGTACAGATTCTAAATTGTTAAAATCCTGGCCCCCGGGGGTCGGATGGGGCCACAATAGGGGATAAAAGTTTTACATACAAATATATAGGAAAAATCTTTAAAAATCTTCTTCTCAAGAACCACTGTGCCAGAAAAGCAGAGTTTTATATGAAAGCTTTCTGATATAGTACAGATTCTAAATTATTAAAATCCTGGCCCCCGGGGGTCGGATGGGGCCACAATAGGGGATCAAAGTTTTACATACAAATATATAGGAAAAATCTTTAAAAGTCTTCTTCTCAAGAACCACTAAGCCAGAAACGCTGATATTTACATGAAAGCTTTCTGACATAGTGCAGATTCAAGTTTGTTCAAATCATGGCCCCTGGGGGTTGGATGGGGCTACAAGGGGGGATCAAAGTTTTACATACAAATATATAGGGACATTCTTTAAGAATCTTCTTCTCAAGAACCACTGAGCCAGAAAAGCTGATATTCACATGAACAGCTTCCTAACATAGAGCAGAGTTAAGTTTGTTCAAATCCTGGCCCCCTGTTGTAGGATGGGGCCACAATAGGGGATTAAAGTTTTACATACAAATATATAGGATTTTTTTTTTTTTTTAGAAATCTTCTTCTCAAGAACCACTGAGCCAGAAAAGCTGATATTTACATGAAAGCTTTGTGATATAGTGCAGATTCAAGTTTGTTCAAATCATGGCCCCTGGGGGTAGGATGGGGCCACAAGGGGGGATCAAAGTTTTACATACAAATATATAGGAAAAATCTTCAAATATCTTCTTCTCGTGAACCATTGGGCCAAAGAAGTTCACATTTACATGAAAGCTTTCTGACATGGTGTAGATTCAAGTTTGCAAAAACTATGGCCTCCAGGGGTAGGTTGGGGCCATAATAAGGACTAAGGTTTTACATGCAAATATATATAGAAAGTCTTCTGATGTGGACCAAGGTGACTCAGGTGAGCGATGTGGCCCATGGGCCTCTTGTTTCTTTTTGTGAATTCTTCTTCATCCCAGATGAAATGTAAAGTTTTAGGGTTGATACCAGAAACTTTTTGTGGACAAAAATTTCTAATATTTTAAGTGCAAACATTTCACAACTGATACAAAAAAGATATGATTTTTTTTTCATTAACTGTGTTACATCAGACTATTTTATTGTACATGCACATTTATTCTGGAGATTTAATCGTGCTGATGATAAACTATAACAAGCATATTTGAAATTTGAAACATCTAAAAGTTAAATGTTGAGTGAAAAAGGTGGTATTAAATGTCAACTGGCTCATTGATAAGGACATAAACTCCAACTTTTTTCTCTGATTTTGTCAATTGACATAATTACTAGTATATATAGATAATAAAAGTATACTTTAAAAAGTCATACACTGTACTTCGGAGCAAACACCCTTAAGGACACAATGATACCAAAAAAAAACACAACAAAAAACAACTGATAAACAGGGTGATATTTACTTTCTGTTCTACTTAATTTGCAAGTACAATGACAAACTTATTTTTAAATTTAATAGTTGGAGGAAATTGCAGCGCACTTGAAATTAGATATTTTGATCCTCTCGGTTTCCTTCGCAAGCTATAGTGAATTATGTATTAATTAAAGCAAAACTACAGTATGATGAAGGAAAATGGAGGCATGCTCATGTAGATTTATAAACTACACTATGATGAAGGAAAATGGAGGCATGCTCACGTAGATTTAATTTAATTCGGACTATTTTCTCATGTGCTTCCTTTGATGTAGCTTGTATGCAGGTTTGAAACACGCGGGTAAACGCGTTATCGGCTATTCGGTTGTTATCGGACATTATTTAACACGTGAAATATCAAGGCTATACAGGGAGAAAATGACATAAATTCGTAAACTTACCGTGACACCCAAGCGATTGATTGTATATTATTTAATGTCCCACTCGAGAATTTTTCACTCATATGCAGACGTCACCATTACCAGTGAAGGGCTGCAAAATTTAGGCCTATGCTCGGCGCTTACGGCCTTTGAGCAGGGAGGGATCTTTATCGTACCACACCTGCTGTGACTCGGGACCTCGGTTTTTGCAGTCTCATCCGAAGGACCGCTCCATTTAGTCGCCTCTCACAACAAGCAAGGGGTACGGAGGATCTATTCTAACCCGGATCTCCCACGGGAAAGACACCCAAGCGAAAATACATGTACACTGTATACGTTAGAGTAACCTACTAAGAACTAAACCTTGATGTACTACCTACCAAAGAGCAATCCACATGTAAATTAGATGTAACAATATTAATTTTTACATGTACATAGAATGTATAGAGGCTGACACATGCACCAAAACGCACTAATATTAAACTCAATCGAGATGGGTGGACTGGGATAAATATACACCTCTCTCTCTATCGTGATCAAACCCTAACTTGATGTTACAGTCATTTATTTTTTACCAGATTAGGGTATGTTTTCCGACCATGCATAACATGTAATTTGGTGCCAAGGCAATTTAGTCCGATAGTTATGCCAAAAAAAAAAGGGGGGGGGGTTGCCATGCACTTAGCACATTTATTCACTGGCCATTTGATATTATGCTATAGGGCTGGTTCTTGCCCGATTGTTTGATATTTGTTTCTTTGGACACTTTTCTCATTTTCATTGCATTCTATGAATTTCACACCACATATACTTGTACGTACATTAATTCAAATATTCACACTTAATTGAATGCAAGGTGAAGATAACGGACAGTGATCAATCTCATAACTCCTAGAAGCAATACAAAATAGATAGTTGTGCAAACATGGACCCCTGGACACACCAGAGGTGGGATTAGGTGCCTATAGGAGGAATGAGCATCCCCTGTTGACCGGCCACACCCGCTGTGAGCCGTATATCCTGATCAGGTAAACGGAGTTATTCGCAGTCAAAATCAGTGTGCCAAACACACCCGACCCAACGACAGGCTGCACCGACGAACCAGACCGTTACAACGACCACAGAATAACATTGCAATTTACGCCTGATTATGTTTGTCCTCATAAGCAGAGTATTATAATTCTGTTATAAGATAAAAAGATGCAGAACTCCACGTATTTTTGTATCTGATAGTCATTTTTAATCTAACTTTAATGTAAAATACATAGAAAAGAAGCAAAGCCCGATGAAGAGATAATACAACTTGTTTATAAAAGCAAACAAGGCAAATAAATTGCACTTCTTATTAGAAGAGAAGTCTTTTCCACCTTATTTTATATACAACTCATTAAATGGTCAATGCAGAGTGATTCGTGTGATTCCTACTATCCTCTACATTAATATCAACCTAATTACCGATACTAAAACCGGAGTTTCCGATAACATTCAAAACAATTAACCGGATTTCCGATAACGAATTGAAATGAAAAGTATTGCTTGTAGATTGACAAAACTTGTTTCAACAGACACTGACTATATGTTATATTGTTGACAGTAAGTAATGGTTGATAAATTGCAGAAAATGTCGGGCTGCATTTACATACAATAAAAGTTGTGACAAAATGGTAAATTCCACACTTGTAAACTTCATATTCTTCTGCATCAACACTATAGAGTACATCAGCGCATTTGTCTTGAGTTTTGATATTCACGGTTCAACGCAAACCAGTTGTCATGTCCTAAAATAACGCCAATCACAATGATTTTGAGCAAACAAACTTACCAGTCACAAACCACTTTCAACCGAATGTTCGATATAAACTGAAAATCCGATAACGCGTTTACCCGTGTGAACATGCCAGAGTTAATTGTTTCTTGACAATGGACTATCTGTGTAACCCTGGTGAGGTTTATAATGGTATCTCGGCAGATACTTTAACCTGTTTACCGTTTTATGTGCAAGAATGTAAAAAAAAAAAAAAAATTAAAAAAAAAAACCAACTCCTTGACAAGTAAAGCAAATACTTGCTACAAATAAAACAAAGACCTAATACAAAAAATATAAAACAAAGATCTGCTATTGATCAAATAAAATAAAGATCTGCTACTGAACAAATAAAATAAAGATCTGCTACAAGTAAAACAAAAACCTGCTACAAATAAAACAAAGATCTGTTACAAATAAAACAAAAACCTGCTACAAATAAAACAAAAATCTGCTACAAATAAAACAAAAACCTGCTACAAATAAAACAAAAACCTGCTACAAATAAAACAAAAACCTGTTACAAATAAAACAAAGACCTGCTACAAATAAAACAAAAACCTGCTACAAATAAAACAAAAACCTGCTACAAATAAAACAAAGATCTGCTACAAATAAAACAAAAACCTGCTACAAATAAAACAAAGATCTGCTACAAATAAAACAAAAACCTGCTACAAATAAAACAAAGATCTGCTACAAATAAAACAAAGATCTGCTACAAATAAAACAAAAGCCTGCTACTGAACAAATAAAACAAAAACCTGCTACAAATAAAACAAAGACCTGTTACAAATAAAACAAAGACCTGCTACAAATAAAACAAAAACCTGTTACAAATAAAACAACAACCTACTACAAATGAAGCAAAAACCTGTTATGAATAAAACAAAAACCTGCAACTGAACTGCTACATATGCTATGTTTATGAACTGCAATTATTTTCTTGTTTTTGGAAATGATGATTATCTCCAGGAGATCTATGATCACTGTTGTCCAGGGTACCATCACTCATACAAATCTGCACAAATACCCCATATCATCTAAAGAATTTTAAATACATTTCCTACAAAAACCTTTAGACTCAATTTTGTGCTCAAACCATCAACATGCAACACTTTCTATATGTATACATGTACATGCAAGGTTCTTGTGTGTATGGAGCGCCAAATTAACATAAACTCAAATAATTGAAGATATCTTCAATTATTTGAAGATATCATCAATTCA
The DNA here is from genome assembly GCF_947568905.1 of Ostrea edulis. Taxonomy (NCBI): domain Eukaryota; kingdom Metazoa; phylum Mollusca; class Bivalvia; order Ostreida; family Ostreidae; genus Ostrea; species Ostrea edulis. Next base: position 66,275,333 of record NC_079166.1, on the reverse strand, counting down.
ATTGTTGCTCTCTTTAATTGAATTAATGCGCGCATTAACTCAATAATTGCTCTCATCAAATGAATTAATGCGCGCTTCAATTCAATTATTGCTCTCATCAATTGAATTAATGCGCGCATCAATTGAATCAATGAGAGCAATAATTCATTTAATGCGCGCATTAATTCAATTATTGCTCTCTTCTATTCAATTGATGCTCTCATGAATTGAATTAATGAGAGCAATAATAGATTTTATGCGCGCATTAATTCAATTATTGCTCTCTTCAATTCAATTGATGAGAGCATCAATTTCGTAGAAATATTGCTCGCAATAATTAATTTAGAGCTCGGTATAAATAATTTGATGATCTCTTTAATTCAATTGAAGATATCTTTAATTATTTACAATGCTTTTGTATAAGGAATTAATGCGCGCATCAATTCTTTTAAAGAGAGCAACAATTCAATTAAAGAGATCATTAATTCAATTGTGGATATGTTGAATTGAAGATATCTTTAATTATATAGTTGCTCTCTCTAAAAGAATTAGTGCTCTCTTTAAATAAATTAAAGATATCATTAATTCAATTGAAGAGAGCAATAATTGAATTAATGCGCGCATTTAATCCATTATTGCTCTCATCAAATGAATTAATGCGCGCATCAATTCAATTATTGCTCTCATCAATTGACTTAATGCGCGCATTTAATCAATTATTGCTCTCTTCAATTGAATTGTATCGCGCATAAATTCAATTGTTGATATCATTAATTCATTTGAAGGGATCATTAATTCAATTAAAGAGATCATCAATTCAGCTGAAGAATTAATGCTATCATCAATTCAATTAATGCGCAATAATTCAGAATTGAAGAGATCTTTAATCAAATTGTTGTTCCCATCAAATGCATTGATGATATCTTTAAATAATTGAAGATATCTTCAATTATTTGAGTTTATGTTAATTTGGCGCTCCATATGTGTGTGATACGATATTCAGGTGGCCTCTAGGGTTCACGGGCCTCTTCACAATGTAATATGAAAACATTAAATCGTTTTCTATTTAATCTCCATTGCAAAACACTGTCATCTGAACATTGTATCCCTCTGATTGTAAGAGGACGGAGATACCTATTAACATACCTGTGTAAAAGAACATGCTGAGTCCAGGTGCGAACTGCTTAGGGTAATACTGTAGCAAATGAACAACCTGATTCCAGCCACATGTATAATAGTTACCGAACTCTTAAAATCATTCAACAAATATGTGGAAGTGAATATATCATCTCGTGGTTGTTTTTTTTAATGTCCTAAATACGCAAGTCTTCGAAATTCAGAACGTAAATTTCATAATGCACACGTGGAATTTCATGAATGAATGAAGGTAAAAAATCGGTCAAATGGAACCATCATTGTTCCGTGTTCTACATAAACAAGCGTGATCTGGTAATATCCGTATTTTTAAAAATTTTAAAAAATAACTCAAACCATTCTGCGAAAATAAATCGTTTGCTGGAGAATGGACGCCGGCGCTATTATCCTGAGTAGCGACTTTGGATATGTTATTCTAGTGATTATCTCGTCCATTTTCATGAGCTGGTGGATAGGGTTCCAAGTTGTAAAAGCACGAACAAAGTTCAATGTACAGGTAAACAGAATATACTACATACTTAGCCGAGGTATACATCAATTTGTTATGGGAATAACTGATATTTCTCAGGCTAGGAATGTTAAAAGCAGTATGTATGCTTGTTGTAAAGTGCGGATCTAGAGGAGTGGGAGTGTTGGAACTCTACCAATGTCTGGGGATAAAAATCACTTTTCAGTTCAACCCTATGTGGAAGTAATATTCTGGAATGGGTCCCCATTTGGAAAATGTATTATAACCGTGCATATACATATGTAGTGCAGTATATCCTCGAATGCGAAATGAAAAATTCCATTAGATAATATTAAAAGAAATATTAAAGTAACATTCAGATAGATTAAAAACTAATTTTGTCACGGCAGTTTGACTTTGCTATACTGCAATATTGTATAGTATTTCGAATTTTCATTTTTGATACATGTAATAGTTTTACAATGTTTTGAAAATGACAACCCAATTTCACTGTTTCCTCGGCAAGAGCATGGAAATATAAATTGTATATTCTAATGACCAATACACATGTGATTTTGTATATACATGTCATACAATATACATGTGATTTTGTAAATACATGTCATACAATTTGAATTTACATGTGTGCATATCATACTTTCTTTTACAGTACCCTAAAATGTATGGCGAGGATGATCGTTTTAACTGTTATCAGAGAGCCCATCAAAATACGTGAGTAAGAACCCCCACCCCGGGGCCATAAACGACACAGTGAAATCCGAGATTGATATAAAATCTTAGTTCGATCATCTCAGTTTTTGACCCAAGGGGTTTGACAAACCAAACATTTTAAAGAGGAGCAACACATTGGCAAAATGGCTAACGTCCTTTCAATTCACAGATGCAAAATTGATAGATCTGGACAGCGATATTTTCCTTGTCCTTTTAAAACGTATGACCTAGATGGATAGTTTGGTGGGTTAACGTGGGGCAAAACAGATTTGAAATAAGAAAAAGGTATAGGAGATTGTCGATCTACAGATCAGGGGTTAGATTCTAGCGGGGTTTTAAATGTTTTCATCTTACTTTCTACTTTTCTCGGTTTACTAGTTTCCACCAAAACTACATGTTTTCTCTCTCCTGATCTAGGCACATTTAAGAATTCTGTATTTCAAAATCTTATTGTAGATATTTTCCACTTTCCATCCATAACAGGTTTTTTTAGTGTATGTGTTATTCCCCCTCAAACGTACATGTACACCGATCATAATTATCCTTATACGTGTAAATACCTTTCTTCTTCAACATTTCATTTTGGGGAAAGCTATCATGATATGCTTTAATTTGAAACATTTTTCAGGTTAGAAGTCTATCCCATATATCTTATTCTGCAAGTGATAAGTGGACTCTATGCTCCGGTAAGTGAATAAATTGCCATATCCAAATATTTCTATGTTCATTAGTTTGCTTCAGTTCTATGGTACAATGAAGCACTGCTAGGGCCTGTAACAACTAATTTACTACATTGAGGGCTTCTTCTACAGTATTTTGATCTTTTACAGAAAATTTCTGCAGTCTCTGGGTTGATATTCGTTTTGGGTAGACTTGTTTATGCTATCGGATACCAATCTGGAGGTAAGCTATCTTTTTACCACACACTGGCTTCACGAAACAAAATATCAACAATCGTAAAGGCCTCGTAACAATAATCATTTACCAAATGAAAACGTCCATCTTTTAAGAACTGTCAAATTTCTACTTTGATCGTACAGAATTTCAGTTGTTTCCTAGGTTGTTTTAGGTCACCTGGGTCTACTCAGACGACCTAGTGCAATTGGTCAGCGTCCGGCGTCGCGTGTTGTCCGTCGTGCGTTAACAATTGAACATTTTTAGCTTCTTTTTGATAACTACCATTCCAATTCTTTTCAAATTTGGTATGAAGCATCTTTCAGGTCTCCTCCTCTGGGGCCTTAGGGACGGTGCTAAAACTGCCAAAAATTGATCAAATTTCAAAACTCTTTTTCTCTACAACCACACATCTATAAGAAAAACTAGATGCATGATGTAGAGCAGGAAGCCTGTACCACAGTTGTAAATTTCATGATCCCCGGGGTAGGGGTTCTGATCCCAGGGCGGAGCTAAACTTCCTATATAATGTTTAAATGTGTAAAACACTTAAATACCATCTTCCTTAGTGTTGTTGATATTTAGAAAGAACAGGTAGTCCTTTACCAAAATTGCAAATTTGATGATCCCAGGGATAGGGGGTTTTTGGCATCAGTGTGGGACCAAAATGGTCGGTTAATAAATGTGTAAGCAATAGAACGTTTTTAACTTCTTCTTTATAGTGGTCAAACTTGGTATTTATAGTGTATATGTGCAAATTATATTTGCTTTAATGCTATTGATATTAAATTGAAACTAAATGGATATTTAGAAGGAGTAGGTAGTCCTTTACCAAAATTGTAAATTTCATGATCTCTAGGGATAAGGGTTTGGTTTCAAGTTGGAGTCAAAATTATTATAGTGATTATTGTCTTTATCATAATTTGAAGGACTTCTTTAAGTTTACTGGTACATCAACCCCAGGGTTTTGGCTTTAGGATGGGTTCAAATTAGTGATATGGTTTAATGATAATACATATATCAAATTATGTAAAGCTTTTTTAGGTCACCTGAATCATTCAGGTGACCTATTGCTATCTGTTTTTGTCCGTCGTCGTTCGTCGTGCGTTAACATTTGAACATTTTCAGCTTCTTCTCTGAAACCCCTGAACCAATTTCAACCAATTTTGGCATATAGCATCTGTGGGTGGAGGGGAACAAAAATTGTGAAAGTCGTGGTCCCTGCCCCCCTGGGGTCTGAGGGGTGGGGCAAAAACCATCAAAATGAGTGTAATTTTAAAAAATCTTCTTCTTTACTCCTGGACACCAAGAAGCCAAACTGTGGGCATAATTATAATGAACGTTGAGCCCTCTACCAAAATTGTGAAATTCATGGCCCCTGGGGCAGGGGTTCTTGTGTTAGGGTGGGGCTCTATTGGTCATATAGTGAAAATGTAGAAATTCTTTGAAAATCTTTTTCTCTGTCTCTGGGTATTAAGTAGACAAACTAATAGCATGGTAATGAGATGCCTCTTTAAAAATTGTGAAATTCATGGCCCCTGCATCAGGGGTTCTGGTGTGTTAGGGTGGGGCTCTATTGGTCATATAGTGAAAATGTAGAAATTCTTTGAAAATCTTCTTCTCTGTCTCTGGGTATTAAGTAGACAAACTAATAGCATGGTAATGATGAGCAAGGATGCTTCTTTAAAAATTGTGAAATTCATGGCCCCTGAATCAGGGGTTCTGGTGCTAGGGTGGGGCTCTATAAGTCATATAGTGAAAATGCACTATTTCTTTGAAAATCTTCTTCTCTGTCCTTGGGTATTAAGTAGACAAACCAATAGCATGGTCATGATGAGCAAGGATGCCTCTTTCAAAATTGTGAAATTCATGCCCCCTGGGTCAGGGGTTCTGGTATTAGGGTGGGGCCCTATTGATCATATAGTGAAAATGCATTTTATTTCTTTGAAAATCTTCTCCTCTGCTGCTGGGTATTAAGTAGACAAACTAATAGTATGATAATGATGATCAAGGATGCTTCTTTCAAAACTGAAATTTATGGCCCCTGGGTCAGGGGTTCTGGTGCAAAGGCGGGGCTAATTGATTATATAGTGAAAATGCAATATTTCTTTGAAAATCTTCTGTTTTTGTCCGTCGTCGTGCGTCATGCGTTAACATTTGAACATTTTCAGCTTCTTCTCTGAAACCCCTGAACCAATTTCAACCAATTTTGGCATATAGCATGTGTGGGTGGAGGGGAACAAAAATTGTGAAATTCGTGGTCCCTGCCCCCCTGGGGCCTGAGGGGTGGGGCTAAAACCATCAAAATGAGTGTAATTTTAAAAAATCTTCTTCTTTACTCCTGGACATCAAGAAGCCAAACTGTAGGCATAATTATAATGAACGTTGAGCCCTCTACCAAAATTGTGAAATTCATGGCCCCTGGGGCAGGGGTTCTTGTGTTAGGGTGGGGCTCTATTGGTCATAAAGTGAAAATGTAGAAATTCTTTGAAAATCTTCTTATATTGGTTTTATCTAAGGAGTAAATAACCCTTTTCTTTATGATGTCTCAGACCTAGGTTTTTTAAAAAGGATTATTAATTGAACATAAAAATGACACATGTACTTCATGACCACATAGCTATTCAATGTTTCTTCCATCCAAAAGTAAAATTCTTATATTTAAACACAAACCTAATTCAAATATTAGAAGGTTGTTACATGATACTCAGGTGACCTATAAGGCCCCTGGGCCTCTTGTATCAGTATATATACTTTTGAGGGCATTCAAGTTTTAAGAGCACATCTTCTTTTATGCTGTTGCTGAATTTTAGAATTTAGGTTAGGTATTCAGAACAGGAATTTTTCTAGATTTTTAGCCCTTGGGACTAGTGATACTTTTAACTAGTACTCAGGTGACCGATACCGCCTGTGGGCCTCTTTTTGTGACATATTTTGTGCTTTTCAAAAGGTTTAAGATAATTATTTTTCTCTTCTTTCATAAACAGACCCAAAGAAGCGTTTGCGTGGATCGTTTGCTTACTTTGGAATTCTGGGAATGCTGGCGTGTTCCGTCATGTTTGCCCTCAACCTCTTGCAAATCGTGAAATGGTGAACTCATTTTGCTAAATCAAGGAAAGAAGAAAAGGGAAATCTGTAATTGCCGCATTCGTTTGTAATTTTTATTCAATAAAATGGAAAGAGAAATCAAAATTCATATGTTTGTTATTGTTGGTAGCGTGAGAGGCACGTTGTATAAAAGCTTGATTTATGTGTGTGCCCATCATGAAATATTTTTCTTCTGTTTAGAACACACGTAAACCATAGGGATTCCTCTTGGGATGTGATATTTTGCATGTATACATATACATATTTGAACTCAACTCAAAAACAAACCCAGACAACACATGATACTTGTGTTTGTGTCAAAGGTCAGTTCGAGGTCACTGATTTTGTTTTACACCAGAGGACTTTGCCTGTAATACCAAACATCAATATCTGAATTTCAATCAAAAGAATTTATAGACCTCAGTCTACCTATTTAAATATCTATTTATCTGTATCTATCTACATGTATATACACACGTATATATATATATATATATAATATATATATATATAGAGAGAGAGAGAGAGAGAGAGAGAGAGAGAGAGAGAGAGAGAGAGAGAGAGAGAATTTCCTCCCTATCAATTAAAATCCAGATACCTGTGGTCTAGTCATGTCCCAGCTAGAATAATGTTACCCCTCCCCAGCCTCATCTTACAAGCCTGGACCAAACTCCTGTGCAGTAACACATTTAGATATATGATTGTGAAATATTACAAATGCTTTTTGAATGTGCATCTTATTTAAATAAAAAAAGTCTAATAAAATGTTAGCACTAAAGCATTATACATAGGATAGAATATTTCCAAAAAACTCAATAACAACATAAATATGGGAGAAGAAATCCCATCTAGAACAAGCATATGGGAGAAATCCCACACAGAACACCAAGTGGGAGAATTTTTCCCAAATGAAGCAAATGGGAGAAACACTCCCAACTTGAAAACATTCATGGGATATTTTCTCCCACATGGGAAAAAAAAATCCTATAGAAAGATTTCTCCCATGGGATTTTTCATGGGGCAGCTGATACATCCTATTTCTGCCAAAGATAGAAACACTTGAATTTAGAGATATCGATAATAAGCACATTGTACATTCTACGACCCAAGGCAGGAGTCATTATTAACAACCTAAGGTGGGATAAACGTAACAGTTATCTAAGAATAGAACTCACCGGGGAATTTCACACTTCCTTATCCGATCTTGCTCTTTCTAACATACTGAGTTTGCATATTGTTACTATTTTTAGTAACGGAGGTTAAAACTGGTCATTAGATCATTCTCATTAATTTTCAATTAATTTACAGACCCCATATCACGATTCACGAAGCTGTCTTTTATTCAGTTTTTATCTATATATATAAGTATTGATCGACGAATTACATGACACTAGAGCAGTCCAGTCTGATGAAACGGAATTCAGTCACATAATCATTAGCGCACGTTTTATCTCAAGATTTAGCTGATTGTAATACAGACATTTAACCAAATAAACGATGATGAAAATGACACCCTCTAACTGCTAGAAACAACTCCAGGAGGAAACGGAGACAATACCACAAGACGACATACCTGTAGTGATGGGGAATACAACACGACATACCTGTAGTGATGGGGAATACAACACGACATACCTGTAATATGGGGGATACAACACGACATACCTGTAATGATGGGGGATACAACACGACATACCTGTAGTGATGGGGAATACAACACGACATACCTGTAGTGATGGGGAATACAACACGACATACCTGTAATATGGGGGATACAACACGACATACCTGTAGTGATGGGGAATACAACACGACATACCTGTAGTGATGGGGAATACAACACGACATACCTGTAATGATGGGGGATACAACACGACATACCTGTAATGATGGGAGGTCACAACACGACATACCTGTAGTGATGGGGGATACAACACGACATACCTGTAGTGATGGGGGATACAACACGACATACCTGTAGTGATGGGGGATACAACACGACATACTTGTAGTGATGGGAGGTCGCAACACGAGATACCTGTAGTGATGGGGGATACAACACGACATACCTGTAATGATGGGGGATACAACACGACATACCTGTAATGATGGGAGGTCACAACACGAGATACCTGTAGTGATGGGGGATACAACACGACATACCAGTAGTGATGGGAGGTCACAACACGACTTACCTGTAGTGATGGGAGGTCACAACACGACTTACCTGTAATGATGGGAGGTCACAACACGACATACCTGTAATGATGGGGGATACAACACGACATACCTGTAATGATGGGGGATACAACACGACATACCAGTAGTGATGGGAGGTCACAACACGACTTACCTGTAGTGATGGGAGATCACAACACGACTTACCTGTAATGATGGGGGATACAACACGACATACCTGTAATGATGGGAGGTCACAACACGACATACCTGTAGTGATGGGGGATACAACACGACATACCTGTAGTGATGGGGGATACAACACGACATACCTGTAGTGATGGGGGATACAACACGACATACTTGTAGTGATGGGAGGTCGCAACACGAGATACCTGTAGTGATGGGAGGTCACAACACGACATACCTGTAGTGATGGGAGGTCGCAACACGAGATACCTGTAGTGATGGGAGGTCACAACACGACTTACCTTTAATGGTGAGAGGTCATAACACGAGATACCTGTAGTGATGGGGGATACAACACGACATACCTGTAATGATGAGAGGTCATAACACGAGATACCTGTAGTGATGGGAGATACAACACGAGACATCTGTAGTGATGGGGGATACAACACGACCTACCTGTAGTGATGGGAGAACACAACACGACCTACCTGTAGTGATGGGAGAACACAACACGACATACCTGTAGTGATGGGAGAACACAACACGACATACCTGTAGTGATGGGAGGACACAAACGCAGAGGTAGGAAATTAAACGGAAGGATGGGAAAGAATAATGAGAAATGAGGGCATGGGTACTATGAACGAATATAAAGCAAGACTAGCAGCGATATGTGCCTTCAACAACCTGGTCATCAGCGGAACCTTCTATATTCTTTAACACGAACATAGAGAAATACACATGGGGTCACTGATAGGAAAAGATAGAAATAGAAACCATATTGTCCATATGCTAAGAAACGGAAGATATCGGCGATTACCCCATATTACTTATGAGAATAATATAGAAATTTCAAAAGGAAAAAGAAACAGAGGTGAGCATATAACACCATGAAGCTCAAAGACACACAGAAATAAAATGCGCGTTCAACAGCACCATCAAATACAAGTACCAAGACAGTTGCTTGGTAAAGATAAGACGTATTGTTATGAGTCAGAATAACCCAAGTCCAGCAACAATCATTCACAAATTCAAGTAGAAATCAATTACAAACAGTTCAATGATTTAACTATTTATCTACAATTATTTACAACGTAAAAAATAATACTAACTTACAGTAATCAAAGTGATTGTTCACCGTTGAACTGAATTCACACACAAGAAAATGCCGGTTTATAGTGCTGCTGAAATCCGCCGTTAAGACCAGTCCCAAGTAATGTAATATTCGATGTAATTCTATAGAGTACTTCTTGCTACAAAATTTACTATCTATGTATGTCAAAACAAAATTTTAGAGAGTCCACTTCTACGAAGTATAAACAGGTTACTTATTTACAGGCACCTGATCCCACGTATGGTATATCGAGGGGTCCGTGTTTGCCCAACTCTCTATTTTGTATTGCTTATAGGACTTGATCACTGCTCGTTATATTCACCTTTCAAACATCGTTCTAAAATTAAAAGTAATCTTTTTCAGATTTTAAACTGGGTCACATATGACGTTAAACAATCTCAGAATACATTTAGTGCACGTCTGCTATTGAACACCTCCCCAATAAAAAAATGAATAACAATGAAGACTTCATTCTCCAAATTTCACGATATGCATTTCATATCAAAATAACAATAATGAACCTGAAATACATTGTATTCATATGGAGCGCCAAATTAACATAAACTCAAATAATTGAAGATATCTTCAATTATTTGAAGATATCATCAATTCAATTATTGCTCTCTTTAATTGAATTAATGCGTGCATTAAATCAATTATTGCTCTCATCGAATCAATTATTGCTCTCATCAAATGAATTAATGCGCGCTTCAATTCAATTATTGCTCTCATCAATTGAATTAATGCGCGCATCAATTGAATTAATGAGAGCAACAATTGATTTAATGCGCGCATTAATTCAATTATTGCTCTCTTCAATTCAATTGATGAGAGCATCAATTGAATTAATGAGAGCAATAATAGATTTGATGCGCGCATTAATTCAATTATTGCTCTCTTCAATTCAATTGATGAGAGCATTAATTTCGTAGAAATATTGCTCGCAATAATTGATTTAGAGCTCGGTATAAATAATTTGATGATCTCTTTAATTCAATTGAAGATATCTTTAATTATTTACAATGCTTTTGTATAAGGAATTAATGCGCGCATCAATTCTTTTAAAGAGAGCAACAATTCAATTAAAGAGATCATTAATTCAATTGTGGATATGTTGAATTGAAGATATCTTTAATTATTTAGTTGCTCTCTCTAAAAGAATTATTGCTCTCTTCAAATGAATTGAAGATATCATTAATTCAATTGAAGAGAGCAATAATCGAATTAATGCGCGCATTAAATCCATTATTGCTCTCATCAAATGAATTAATGCGCGCATCAATTCAATTATTGCTCTCATCAATTGATTTAATGCGCGCATTATATCAATTATTGCTCTCTTCAATTGAATTGTAGCGCGCATCAATTCAATTGTTGATATCATTAATTCATTTGAAGAGATCATTAATTCAATTAAAGCGCGCATCAATTCAGCAGAAGAATTAATGCTATCATCAATTCATTTAATGCGCGCAATAATTCAGAATTGAAGATATCATTAATTTTTTGAAGAGATCTTTAATTAAATTGTTGCGCGCATCAAATGAATTGATGATATCTTCAAATAATTGAAGATATCTTCAATGATTTGAGTTTATGTTAATTTGGCGCTCCATATATTCATGGGCACGAAGTGTGCCTCTTTGTTAGATGACCTGTTATATATGAGCCAGAATTTATTCAAAAGCTTCTCAAATATGAGAAGAAAATTTATTCAAAAACTTCTACGTGAGAAGGGAATCTCATGCTGTTGCCTTCAACTCGACATTTAGGCATATAGAAGACCTTTTATGTATTAACAATAATCATTTTCAATTATACGTCGATTCGATATTTCCCAGTGAACTCGAAATAAAAGACAATGCAATCTTCAACATCTGTTTCATACTTAGATATCTTATTCAACATGGATGTTAACGGCAAACTAACAACTCAACTATATGACAAACGGGATGACTTCAGCTTCTCCATCGTCATCTTCCCATATTCATATAACAAATTCCATTATCACTTAACCCCGCGGTGGTTTACAGGTCAGAGCGTTCGTCCCGCATGCGGAAGGCCGGGGTTCCAACGTTTTTGTTTACGCTGAGGGCACTAATTCACAAGATTTTAAAATTTCGCGATCGGCCTTGATCTTGTCATAGTTTGAACTATGCAGAGCACTGCGCACGCCTCATATGCTTCGCCGATCAGTATTTTTGTGCATCATTGTTGACTAAACAGGGACATTTCCATATGGGTGACAAATTCTCGAGAGGGACGTTGAACAATAAATAATCAATCAATCATAAGTAGTTACCATTCCAAGAAAAAGTTATATGATCATGTGATAATTACTGGGGAATATCTCTGCGCTCTCTCTGCTATCCAAACGCAAGCTCTCGATGTTTTAAATATATATAATAAAAAGTGTCTTCCTGTAAACATACTATTCATGTGAATTGTTTGTTTACAGGAAGACATTTTTTAGATATATATTTAAAACGCTGGAAGCCTATGCATCCCAAATATTTTGTTTTGAGAGAATGAGGACAGTTGCAGAAGAGAAACTAATGCATAAACAAAGCTGCCTTCAGGAGAAGGACTTCAGAACTTTTTTATTTCACGAAACGCCGGAGAACAGTGCTCTGAATGACAAGCTCCTATAGGTCCTATACATTAACTTTATAGACTAGGAAGACCTATGGAATTTTGGTGAGAAAGATAAATGATGGGATATTATAAGACACTATTAGCCTCAGACATTTTCATCACATCATTGACAATATATTCGTGGTCTTTGGTGATCAGGTCTTCCAACAGTCTGTTGGAATTCATATGGACACGAATTGTGCTCCTTTGTTAGCTGACCTGTTTTTATATTCTTATGAAGCAGAATTTATTCAAAAACTTCTACGTGAGAAGAAACAAATTTCTTGCTGTGGCCTTCAAATCGACATTTAGATATATCGACGACATTTTATCTATTAACAGTGATAACTTTCATTCATATGTCGATTTGATATATCCATGTGAACTCGAAATAAAAGACACCACAGAGTCTTCCACCTCTGCTTCATACCTAGATATTTTATTGAAAGTAGATATTAACGGAAAACTATCAACTCAACTTTATGACAAACGGGATGATTTCAACTTCTCCGTCGTCAATTTCCAATATTTATGTAGCAATATTCCATTATCAACTGTATATGGCGTTTACATCTCTCAACTGATTCAATACGCAAGAGCTTGTTTGCGTATGGTCAGTTTGTAAATCGAAGCAGGCTACTGACAAAGAAGTTGATAGTGCGGGGGTCCCAACAGTCTCGCTTAAAATCAATATTTCGCAAATTCTATGGTCGTTATAACGATCTAGTTTGCCAATACAACCTATCATTGGGTCAAATGCTGTCTGACGTGTTTCATGTCGACAGTTAAGCCGTTCTTGGCATACTGATTTTGACTACGAATAACTCCGTTTACCTGATCGGGGTATAGGGCTCACGGCGGGTGTGACCGGTCGACAGGGGATGTTTACTCCTCCTAGGCACCTGATGTTTGCCCAACTCTCTATTTTGTATTGTTTATAGGAGTTATGAGATTTATCACTGTTCGTTATCTTCACTTTTCATTCACCCCTTATAAAAACCTTCGATTTACAGCGCACAAAAAGCTGCCCTCGCTTCAGGTCTCATATCGTTGTATTTTTGTGTTGCTTTCTCATAGATGTAATATAAAAAAAATTCCTAACATATTTGCCTACTATATTTGTGTCCAAACATACCTTCCAATATTAATAAAAGCCCCATCTGACCCGAAAACTCTCAGCTTCAAATGATTTCATTTGTTGACGTAGTGATCAACAAACACGTATATTTCTTCCATCTATATTTTAGTTAGTTGGAAATTTTTCCAATTAAAATGGCGTCCCAAACAAATCGTGTAGATATAAGCAACAGCAGTGTCATAGACTTAAAAACAATCCCCAACATTGGCAAAAAAGGGCTTTGGTCATTGTTCTGTTGAGAAAAGAGAAATGTTCTCTAACTTTTTTTCTTTCTCTAACTTTAGAAGATCTGAAAACCCTACCATCCATTTCGAGTACAATTTGGGATCCACTGGCGAGTGAGGGTGTGATAGTGTTTCAAGAGAGAATTGAAAGGGGAGAGAAAGAACAATAAGTTTTGGATCATGAAGACACAGTAAAGGAAATTACAAAATTACAATCACTGATTAGCAGACAAGAAAAAGAGATTGATAGTAAAGATGTACAGATTACACTGTCAGAGAAAAGCATTGCTGCTTGTCAGAAACAATTAGAATATTAAGAAAACACATTGAAAATAGATCATGAACAACAAATGTACAAATTGCAACAAAAGTTTGAAACAGAATTAGAAAACACAAAAACGTACTACGAAAATACAATAATTGCCAAAACAATGACTGTCAAAAATGAAAAACTCATCACACTAAAATAAAAACTGGCAGAGCAAGGCAATAAATGGTTAAGTAAATGCAAGAACTAGAGAGTAAAATAAAACAACAAGAAGATGAAAAAATCAACATGGAATTTATTGAAAATTCTATTCAACAACTTCAAATGGTGGCATTGCAGAAAATACGGAATCCAGAGGTCCCAGTCGCCCAAAATGTCAACATGTGATCGAAAGAGTGAATGGAAGTCATTCCCCACACAGTTCACACACATTGCTGCAAGATACAAATGAAATGAGGAACAGAAGCTTGACAAATTGAGAGAGAGAGAGTGCCTTATGGACAAAGCACTGAAGTATTGCAGCTCCATACCCACCCACGATCAGAAAAGTTTTAAGAATCTGAGCATCAACCTAGAAGAAAGATTCGGGGGAAAAAACACCCTACACATAATCAGAAGACAACTCCAAGACATCAAGCAAGGCCCTGGAGAATCGGTGGACGAGTTTGCAGATAAGGTACAAGAAATGACAACAGACGGGTACCCTGATATTCCAGAAGACTGCAAACAGATTGTGACAATAGATGTTTTCCTGCAGATGCACAAACAAACAAACAGTACTTATTACATTGGATAAGAATCCAACAACACTTGACATTGCGATACAATACATGAAAAGTGCTCTAACAAATAAAGCACTAATGTTAGGTGCAAGAAAGTGTGAAGCAAGGAGGGTGAAATTTGAGAGTTCCAAAAGTGAGGATGAGACCGATGAGAAAACATCAAAGTTAGGGCTTTATATATACATGTATAACAGGAAGCAAACACCACTACAAAACTCAGAACAAACAAAGGTATCAAAGTTAGAATTAGGGGGTGAAGAGAATAGAAGACAATAGGGAAATCAAAAACAGTATTCAAAATATTCTCCAAATCATCTAACCAATTCAACAGATACAGGTCTAACAATCGAACAAATTCAAAGGTTGGATTTCCATCTAGAAGCCCGAGAAGACAAGTTTTTTTGATAAAATTGGACACTTTGTTAGAGACTGTTCTTATTACAGAAGTGGGTCACCATATCAAACAAAGAGATCACCATCACCTAGAACAGAGAGATCACCATCACCTAGAACAGAGAGATCACCATCACCTAGAACAGAGATCACCATCACCTAGAACAGAGAGATCACCATCACCTAGAACAGAGATCACCATCACCTAGAACAGAGAGATCACCATCACCTAGAACAGAGATCACCATCACCTAGAACAGAGAGATCACCATTACCTAGAACAGAGAGATCACCATTACCTAGAACAGAGATCACCATCACCTAGAACAGAGAGATCACCATCACCTAGAACAGAGAGATCACCATCACCTAGAACAGAGATTACCATCACCTAGAACAGAGAGATCACCATTACCTAGAACAGAGATCACCATCACCTAGAACAGAGAGATCACCATCACCTAGAACAGAGAGATCACCATCACCTAGAACAGAGATCACCATCACCTAGAACAGAGAGATTACAATAACCTAGAACAGAGAGATCACCATCACCTAGAACAGAGATCACCATCACCTAGAACAGAGAGATCACCATCACCTAGAACAGAGATCACCATCACCTAGAACAGAGAGATCACCATTACCTAGAACAGAGAGATCACCATCACCTAGAACAGAGAGATCACCATCACCTAGAACAGAGAGATTACCATCACCTAGAACAGAGAGATTACCATCACCTAGAACAGAGATCACCATCACCTAGAACAGAGATCACCATCACCTAGAACAGAGATCACCATCACCTAGAACAGAGATCACCATCACCTAGAACAGAGAGATCACCATCACCTAGAACAGAGATCACCATCACCTAGAACAGAGAGATCACCATCACCTAGAACAGAGATCACCATCACCTAGAACAGAGAGATCACCATCACCTAGAACAGAGAGATTACCATCACCTAGAACAGAGAGATCACCATCACCTAGAACAGAGATCACCATCACCTAGAACAGAGATCACCATCACCTAGAACAGAGATCACCATCACCTAGAACAGAGATCACCATCACCTAGAACAGAGAGATCACCATCACCTAGAACAGAGAGATCACCATCACCTAGAACAGAGATCACCATCACCTAGAACAGAGAGATCACCATCACCTAGAACAGAGATCACCATCACCTAGAACAGAGATCACCATCACCTAGAACAGAGAGATCACCATCACCTAGAACAGAGAGATCACCATCACCTAGAACAGAGAGATCACCATCACCTAGAACAGAGATCACCATCACCTAGAACAGAGAGATCACCATCACCTAGAACAGAGAGATCACCATCACCTAGAACAGAGAGATCACCATCACCTAGAACAGAGATCACCATCACCTAGAACAGAGATCACCATCACCTAGAACAGAGAGATCACCATTACCTAGAACAGAGAGATCACCATCACCTAGAACAGAGAGATCACCATCACCTAGAACAGAGAGATCACCATCACCTAGAACAGAGAGATCACAATAACCTAGAACAGAGAGATCACCATCACCTAGAACAGAGAGATCACCATAACCTAGAACAGAGAGATTACCATCACCTAGAACAGAGAGATCACCATCACCTAGAACAGAGAATGTTTAAACTTCAGCAGGTTGGAGATGTAGGCCATTCTTCAACCTACTCTGACACATCAGACAGGTCTCGCCCAAAAGTGAAATTCAAACTTCCAAGAAATAGAACTTTACAGGAATGAGAATAAAAGTATAAAAACACACTTTATGTTCCATGCACAATAAATAACAAACAACTAATCAGCGTTGGGGTAATTGAAAAAATAATTGTAATTAATTGCAATTAAAGATTTTCGCACCTGACATTTGGAGTAATGTAAACTTTTTGGGAAGTGTGTTTTTGATTTCTACATTGTAGGAGAATTAGAAAATTAAAAAGAAAAACTGGGGTCGCAATGCTTGTTGAGCTATAGTGTTCTAAATATGACCTTTTTGCACTTAAACTTTATTCAATTAAACTTGATTTTTCTGTTAGTGTCAACACAATATAAGCAACACCAATCAGTCATTACATAAAATAGATACATAATCATGTCCTCTAACACTACAGATGAAAAAAGAAATTAATACCAGTAAAGAAAATAAATAATGATCTTTTTGCACTTGATATACGAAAAACTTCTTGATATCAAAATTGAGAGTTTAAAAGGACATAATAGGAGTGATGTCAATTTCTAAAATTTTACATAATTTTCAAGGTTTGGTCTTTCAATTTCAAATGTAACTAAAAAAGGGGGGCAGGGTTGGAGATCAATTTTTTGAATTATTGACGAAAATACTGGATTTTTATACAAAATTTCGAATAAGTTAATTAAAACTTTTTTTCAGAAATGGAAAAATATATCAACCAAGTTAATAAATTACAACATTTGAACTAGTTCCAAGTCTCAACTACCTGTATCATAAATTATAAAACTGAAATACACATATAGAGGTATAAAAATAGACGATACATTGGAAACTTTAATATCATGCAGAATTAGAACTTTTTGATAAGTGAATCCTTCCGCCCCAAAATATATTCCCTGTCAAACCCTTTCAAAATTTGAATTGACACAAAATTTTCAACTGGATAGGGTTCAGCAATAGATGTGTAATATATCTACACCAATAGGATCAGTTTTGAACCAGTGAATACTTAGTTGTAGCATCCTGCGCAGTTGTGCTCGAAAGCTCAGGAGCTAACTTCCTTAATTGCATTTTTTGAAGTAATTGGATATAATTTGTAATTGAATTTTTTTAATTACAAGTTATTGTAATTGCATTAATTACCTGAGGAACACACCCTGAAATTCAATTACTTTTTAAATTACTTTCAATTACAATTACTTTCAATTACAATCCAGGACCATGAAATTTGTTTTAGCATGATATTGTTGTAATATTGCTTAAGTCTATTTGATACTTGAGTCAATTTTTATGTGTATTTAAATCTCTCTCTCTCTCTCTCTCTCTCTCTCTCTCTCTCTCTCTCTCTCTCTCTCTGTGTGTGTGTGTGTGTATGTATGTGGTGTGTGTTTTCTGTCTCCGTCTTTCAAAGGCCAGTGCGTGTGTTTTTAAGCTTATCAAATCTCACTGACAAAATTGAACAGGTGAATTCAAACCACCTGTATTGTTCTCAGAGCCCCTGGTAATATAACTGCTATAAAAACAATTCACATAACTGGCAAAGCCACATTCTTGAATGTTCCTGAACAAGAAAGATTTCTCCTTTAAAACCCGTTCATTTCTGATATAAGATAAGCAATAAAAACAACATAACACACTAAATGGACTAGCAACGACACGCAGCAGCTTTAATGTTGTAACAATACAACGTACTATGATTATATAAATGTAAATACGAATTAGTATTAGTATAAAATTTGAACGTGTTGTTTGTTCTACGTGTCGTCCTAAACTGATTTTACATCGTTATTCTATTGAACCGCATGACTGAACATACATATACAGGTGTAACCGAAACCAATCTGTTTGTATACCCACAGTGCTCCCTACCTATGTCGAACTCTGCAGGGCCTTCACAAACTTATAATCATTTGTTTTAGAATGTCACTAAATTCAATTCAATTCCAAATATATTCATAGGCCCATGAATTTAACACAAGCGGAGCACACTGCATATTGTCAACCCAGGTTCGTGTATTCTTGAACTATGTCCCTTATATGAGACCAGAATTCTTGAATTAAAACACCAATGTAAGAGTTAATTTACAATTTATTAACCTATCAAAAGTTAATGTAATATAGGAATAACAACTTAGAAAAACTTAACAAGTGGACATAATGAAAAATAACCTGAGGATAAGGGAAGGAGTAGACCCAAGAAAAACAAAATATATCTATGAAGTACACTAATGGACCTCCATACTCTTCGAAGTGATTCAGAACCTTGAAAATAACATCAAAAATATCCTACACTATCTCTCATGTAGCAATATAAAACTACTACCTATAAATTATAAGTCCTATGTAGAGAGAATCGTATTTAACAAAATAAATAATATTTCCGGATAAGATGAAGGTGTACGTATTTATTAATTCATGTCAGCTTTCAGGTTGGGTTTTGATATCAAAAGAATTTAATTCATTGTGAAAATGGGACAGTAATAGAAATTTAGGCGAGAAAATCGTGCAACAAAAGCTCGCACAATGCCTAGCTAATATTAGTAAGGAATAAGAAAAGTGGTCGAACCTGGAGATTCTTCACCACAACCTAAAGTAAAGTTAAACGAGCTGCGTTCACGTTTTTATATCTCCTTTAACCAATCAAACTCGACTTCACAATACCCCACCCAACGAGTGAAACATGAAATCTGAAACGTTTAAAGCTGAGACCCCTGACCAATCAAAAACGTTGTTTTATAATAACTTCGATAGAACTGTCAAAATGGAGGACCTTTTCCTGTCAAAATACACGTGCTTTCTCAAAACAAAATAAATGTGGAAATATTCAAAAACAGGAAAGAAATCAAAGAATTAAGGACAGGAAAATAACTGAATAGTAAAGGTAACATTATTTACGCTAGATATAAGAAATTTAGACACGTTTTGGAATTATAAAAATCAAAACTATTACACAGGTATTCGAATTGAAAACTTGAAATATCCGGAATAATCCTTCATTATAATTACCAAGTAGAAATTGATTTCTGTCTAATTCGTTCCCCAAACGAAAGAAATCACATGTCTAGTAGACCTCCAGTATTCGGATATTTTGAAATTCCAGCGTGTTGCGGGCAAAGTTCTTCGGCCTGACAGATGCTATTTAAATGATATCACCTTTGAGAAACTGACGATGATAAAATGTAATAGCCGAATGAAACAGTAATCTGAGATAAATTTGTAAATGTGTTATTATTCATGCGTCATATGGTTATATAATTTACCACTAGTTTTCTAATAATTTTTGAAAAAGTAATGTAGCCAGGTGTTGGATATTGGATCCAGCTACTTGTTGTTCAGGTTGTTTTAGTCCTTCGTGTTTGAGATAGAAAGAGTGTATGAGAGACTGTGTGTGAGTTGTGTTCACATGTCTACTAAAAAAAAACATTATTACCTGTCCGCCCCGGCACACCGTCAAGGTTGAAGCACGTAACTTAGGAAGTAATTATATTGTATAGGATTATGCAGACTGGTAAGATTGATCTATTGTTAAATTCATAGTTCAGAGTTTAATGCTATACATTTAATATAAGACATATTTCCAGGCATAGAATTAATTTGGTGATATCCAGAGTTAGTGAACAGCATGTAAAGTATGAATGTAAAGTATTTTGTACGAATGTTGTAGGTTTTTTCCATAGAATATAATATTTGAAAACCCAGGAATATTGTCCTGATCTATCGATGGGTTACAGTAATTTGTAATTTAATTAATTACTTTTGCAAAGTAAATTATTGTAATTTGATTAATTACATACTCTAAAAATGAGTAATTGTAATTCAATTTAATAAGAAAATAGTAAAGTACTTGTAATTTAATTAATTATATCCGAAAATCTAGATTCATATTTGATAATATTGTTATTCGTTTGCGAAAAGCTTGATTTTTTTTTTTCGATAATCAACCACTTTGAAATCATATTTTGTTTATCAATACTAACCATTGAAGATGAAGGGAAACATTAAGGGACTGTTTATTTGGCAAACAGACACCCAACTCGAGGAAGACATTATTCAGGTACGTAATGTTCATCGTTTTTCAAAGAAGGGGGGTGGGGGTCAGCCAAAGGATTAGTTGAATTAGCAATTGTTTTTAAAATTGAATGACAAGCAACAAAATAATAATTTTAAAAGAAAAGCAAAAGAAAAAACCTCAAACAAACCAAAAATCCACGCAATCCTACTTTGCCCAATATTCAAATGCCTAAAATCGAAGGGGAAGAGGGAAGGGGGCAAAGAATGTTAGATAAAAAAAGCCTATAATATATTTTCCCAATCTTAAAAATCTTACTGGGGGACGTTCATCCTCAACACATTCAGTGTTACTACATAGAATAAAGTTGGGGGAGGGGTGCTGGTCATCCAGCATATCTTACTTCGCACGTTGAAATGTAAAAATAACGGAAAGTGAACGTTGTAAAAAAGAAAGAAAGGGGGGGGGGGTGTCCCTCGTATCTACGTGCTTGAGATCTTATACAGAGTCATAAATTCCCTCCCTTTGCTTTCAACGTTGTAGGTTTGGGGAGGTCGGGGTGACACTATTTACATGCAAGTTCAATATAGACCCTAGGTAAACTCGGGGGTGTTCTATCCCATCTTAATTAAGCGCCTGTGCAAATTTCATGCATTTCACTAGTTGCCATTCATATTCATGAAAGCGTGATTATCAGAAAAACGACGAACTGTGCAATCAGACTAACACGATACGTGTATCTTTTATACTGAAATGTTTAATAGGTGACACCGCAACATTATACGTAGAGCCGGATGTGCCATATACTGCCTCTATATCTTCGCCATTATCACAATATTACAATACAGGTGAAAGGGTATTTTTCAGGAGAAATGAGGGGGTGGGGTGGTTTTATATCAATTGATTATATGATTTTCACATACATATACCTAAAAAGCTACTTCTAATCTAGCTTGGTATAGGCGTGCTCCTGTATAAGATATCATCAATACGTCAAAGCTGCACAGGTGGCCAAAATACATTCTGTATAGAATATCGATTCCCTCACATAGTGCGATACTGTTTTAGTATCATTCAAACTATAATACCTGTATTGGATGACCTAACTAATGTTGTACTTACTGTCAAAAACACACAGAGAAATCAATTCCGTCTTCAACTGTATGGTTCTGAAAAGCCGGATACATTTTTTAAAAAGTCAGTTAAAATGGACAAACTTATCCGTAGTCTTTAATTGCGGAATAAGAAATAAGAGGAAGGAAAAAATTAATACATAAATAAAATTCAAGAAAAGCATCTGCAATAATTTTAATGATGATCAAGGAGATCACGTGACACGGGCAGTGAATGGACGGACAATTTACCTGTCCGTGTTTTTGATCATTTTCATCGTCAAAATTAGATATTTACCTGGATTATTTTGACTTAGAGTGTTCCTAAAGGTAAAAGGTAACTATACTTTTTGCAATTGTCTGGTAGCAGAAACTTTTTGAAGCAGATTTCTACCTAGTGACTCAAGTGAGTAGATACTCACATTTGTGAATATTTATGTTATTACAAGCAATGGCAATGCCAGCTCAAATGTTGAAACCAGTGCCCCGGCTCCCCCTTTTTCTAATCTCGACTGAGATTCGGCTCAGCTGGATGTCCGGACTGACGCCTTCACCAAATCTCGGAGCAGTCCTTCAAAAACTCACCTTCAACTTCGACAGAATCTAGTCATTCATGAGTTCTCTACAATGTAAAAGCGACATTGCTGTTCGCTTTAAATAAGTGATTTGATCGTTCACTAACTTTCTATCATTGTTTACTGTCTAGGTATAGAAAGCACACAATAGGCAGTCACTAATGAAGACTTCATAATGTAATTCCTTATCTTCTGATATTGAAGAGTTCCTATATTAATTTTAACTAGTGATATATAGAGACATCATTACGGGGCTGTTATCGTCACGAAACTTTTAAAAAAAA
Organism: Ostrea edulis; assembly: GCF_947568905.1. Taxonomy (NCBI): domain Eukaryota; kingdom Metazoa; phylum Mollusca; class Bivalvia; order Ostreida; family Ostreidae; genus Ostrea; species Ostrea edulis. Next base: position 66,252,409 of record NC_079166.1, on the reverse strand, counting down.
AAACTAAAAAAAAAACAACTAAGGTCCCCCCCCCCCCCCCAATGAAAATATCATTCTGAAATGTTTTTTTTTTCATCTTGGTTATTAAAAATGAAATAGTTATAGGCATTATCTTTCTTTGAAAGTCGTTTACGACCTACAATTACCCCCCCCCCCTTCCTCCTCCCAACTAAAAGTGTTCTACACGGCTTAAATACATATCATAATTTAAAGTTAACCTGAAATACCTGTTAATTACTTTTAGATTAATCTTTCAAAAGTTCAATTCTGTGTATATGCAATATATCAAATATTATGAAATATTATAAAGCAATTACAGACGGCTTTTACAACAAATTTATGAATTCGGACTGGAAGAGTATTGATTGTACAAGTGTATGATTGGGGAAATTCCCAACAGGAATGATATTGGCAGGCCAGGGTGAGAAAAATAACCCCCCTTCATTGAATCTAGTCGTGTGGATTTATATCGTATAGTCATAGTGATGACAGTCTCGGTAACACAATTCGACAAAGCCCGGCCGTCCTCCACTCCTCCCAATCATCTTTCTTTTATTCGATTTGCTTGTCCACGGTTACGGGTGGCTTAGTGGATTAAAACCTTTAAACAAATATTCGGATCTGTAGAAAATGTTAGGTATATACTGACAACACAAAGAAAATTTCACAAGAAATCTTTACTCCTCGGCATCATTCGCTTGATCATGGAAATCGTAAGATTTCTCATGTCTTATTATTTTTCTTATATACATTGCATATTGTGAAGTCAATTATTTTCTACTATACAACAGTATTTCCACTATAATTTCACATTTTCAAGAAATACTACAATATGGTACTAAGGTCTTGCATGTACTTTGTTTGCAACCATGCTGCATTCGTTTTAGAATAACAACTAGAATACCACTTCAGACACAACAATTTCCAGACCTTTTTAATTACCCTTTACTTAATTAAATATTTTATTGAAAGTAGATATTAACGGCCAACTAACAACTTAACTTTATGAAAAACGGGATGATTTTAGCTTCTCCATTGCCAACTTCCCATATCTATGTAGCAATATTCCATTATCACCTGCATATGGTGTTTATATCTCTCAACTGATTCGATACGCAAGAGCTTGTTCTGCGTATGTTCAGTTTCTAAATCAAGGTAAGCTACTGACAAACAAGTTGATGGTACAGGGGTTTCAAAAGTCTCGTTTGAAGTCAGCATTTCGCAAATTCTATGGTTGTTATAACGATCTAGTTTGCCAATACACCCTATCATTGGGTCAAATGCTGTCTGACGGGTTGTTAGACCGTTCGTGGCACACTGATTTGACTACGGATTACTCCGTTTACCTCATCAAGATATAACGCTCACGCGGGTGTGACCGGTCGACAGGGGATGTTTACTCCTCCTAGGCACCTGCTCCCACTTTTGGTGTATCCAGGGGCCCGTGTTTGCCCAGCTGTCTATTTTGTATTGCTTGTGGGATTTATGAGATGATTACTGTTCGTTATCTTCACCTTCCATAATAGACCTAAAATAACAATGAATCATTAGGAAAATAGTATTCAAGAACAATATGTGTTGTATATATGGTTACTATAATCTATGAAATGCATTTCAATTTGTTCCTTGGTCATGGCTTCTTTCTGAAAGCAGAATTTAACATATTAACACTGTATACCGTAGTCATGGAAAAGAAAAATAGACAGGTGGTTGGACTCTGGGCAGGTAAATGATATTGGCAGTGTACATCAAATAAATCAATATTATCATGGTAAGCCAGACATTTTTTTCAGAGTTCAAGGGTCTTAGAAATTTACATTTATCAAACAAATCTCTTTATCATTGTCTAGATTTAACAGTTGTATAAAATCAAACATTTTTTTTGTTTGAAAAATCACTTTTGTACGCAGTTCCTTGTGAACTGGAAAAACCAAAATAAATTATGGACGGAAAATCCTGACTTAAGCATTGATTTCTTCAAATGAAATTATGAGCTTAAAGTATATACATCAGCAAAAATTATATACTGTATATAATACATGTACATTTAGAGTCAAGTTAAAATTCTTTATTTGTTTTAAATCGGCTTAAAATTGTAACATGCTATACAACGAGAGTATTTTAATGTTGATTTTTGACTAGATACATTGCATACTCTAGTCATCTACTGAATTTTGACGTTTTGTCCTTTTAATTCTCTTAACCAATCTAATACAAATTATGCAAGCCGCAGATGACTGACCCTCATTCTATTTAATTGTGATTAATTAAAGACACCCGGTTTGAAAAGCTTTGACACTGCCTTTGTTAGTGTGTTTAACCAATCACGAGCGGATAGCAATACATATTATTGTCCGGGTTGAAATGTTTTACCCAGTATTTAAATATTTCCTCCGAGTACCAATTATGTGATCAAGCCGCCGAGACGCGCATGCAAAATGGCGGACTCGAGATTTTAGATAATTGACACGAATTCAAATTTCATTGAATTTAAAGGAAATTACGAAAGAGATAAAATATCTGATTTTATAGAAATTCTGAAGGATATACAATATTGGAATCTGTTGCTGAATTTGCTTAAGGATATCACTGTACGTAATATTGCACGTGTTTACTGCCGTAAGAATGGATTTTTCGATGTGAAAATGTGGAAATTGTTATTTCATAGTAAGTTACTTCTTCATATAATGATATATCAAACATTGATAATGGTGACAATGATACTGAAAATAATAATACTTTATCTAGAATTCACCCGATTATCATTTTCCCGGGGTCTTCTGAACTTCATTTCTAATGACTAACAAAATAATGCAATAACTACTACTGCTGTAGCTTTACTACTACTACTACTACTACTACTACTACTACTTCTTCTTCTTCTTCTACTGGCGATAATTTGCGGGAATTACATTTATATATCTCATACTAAATTTAAAGCTTTAACCACCACGAGTACTTTAATAGAAGGACAAAATGTCATACAACCTAGAGTTATGGTAAATTATTATTAAGAGTAATTAATAAAGAAGAGTGTATCAGATCGATAACAGTCTACAGTAGTCTGCATCATACGCTACAACCGTGCAATATAGAGAGTATAAGGACATGCGAAAGAACCGTGCGCTATACATAAAACACATCATATTTAACCACGGAGCGTGTATTTATGCTGGCGAATACACCTGTCGGTCGATACATGTTATTTCATGCGTATTAAAAAGTTCATGAATATTTAACAAAATACCCTCTTTGATAAAACAATGTTTGTATGAGAATGATGCATGTGAAACATATATAGTTTTAAATATGTGAAAAAGGTATGACTAGCAATGTATATGTTTGTTTTTATATGGAACAAAAACTCGGAAATGAAAATCCTTCAATGCAGTATCTTTCACAAATACAAATAGCTTTCATTACTTGGGTATTTAATGATCAGGTATTTAGTAGCAATGGAAATGGCCCTCACTTTAGGATTATTTACTACATCCCTGAAGTGAAGTAACGCCGTTAAAGAATTCTCAATTTAATCAATATTATATAACGATGAAACTGACTCTCAAGCCACACGGGGTAAGGAAATGTGGAACAGGATGTGTGCATTATCACTACTAGTAATGATTAAATTTACATGTCACTTAAAAAAAAAAAAAAAAAAGAAGAAATTTGCAAACTGTTTATCAATGCATTAGGTAAGTTAGAGTTATTTCACGAGGAGAAGTCCTCAGTCGTGTATCAAACTATGTAATGTGTCGTATTGAAATGTATGGTTTAATCAAATCCTTACAAGAGTGTATAGGTTCCTGTGCAACAACTTGTTTTGGAAAGGAGATATACAAAATATATCTGCAAAACCACAGGGAACTTGCCCCCAGTCAGACATTAGATCCCGGGTATTGATGACTAAACTTTCATCTACCCGTTAATGTTCGGTGGGTGTGAAACTTGTATGCTGGTTCATAAGACAAGTAGAAATGGGCAAGAGCACTTCTTCCTCCCCCTTCACGATTAATAAACATTGATTGAGAGAAGTATTATGTTACGGTTGAGCAGCATAGAAAAGCATATCAAATATTTCTTTCCTTTTAATCATCACACGTGTTCAGGAACCTTGAATTGGTAGCTCAAGTTACACAGATCTCCGCAGATAAAGTATTGTCAGATTTCATTAATATCAATACAAACCAAGTGATGCATAAAAAAATATGCAACGACGTTTTTCTTTAAACATATTTAGGTCTAGATTTACGATTTCTCATGATACTAAAACTGACGAGGGTCACGTGCTAAATGATGTTACAATAAGAACATAGGCGTAGCTTGGGTTCGAATATTACCGAGGCAGCTATCGACATTTTAACAACGTAAAAGGTGTTGTTGTTTTTTTTACCGAGGCAGCTGCCTCGGTTGCCTCAATGGAAGCTACGCCACTAAAGAAGTATGTCCATTGTTTTCTTTCTATACATACATGTATATTTATCAAATCTTAGTGAGTAAACACGTTATACATGGAAAAGAGAACCAATTGATTTCCCATAGAACTCATGACCATTTCTCTATTTTAAGATATCGATTTGAGGCAATTGCCGTCCAATATTTCCAAGTTCATTCCAACCTCTAGTAACATTGGGCTGAGTGGTTTCGTAGTTCCTGAATTATACATACATGTAGATATACAGATCACGTTGCACGCAGTGTGTTATTATTAGAGAACAACACACACTTGAGTGTAAATATGGAGTATTTCCAACCATTTCTCGTTATTTCTTCTAGTAATTTTGCGTTGAATAGTAATTTTTTGTATCGTAAAAATGACACGACTTTCATCAAAGATGCTGCATTTTGATAGTGTGATTTTGACGTATTGGATTTCTTGTATGGGCACACCGCGTAGTTTGTAAGGCATTCATGTTAGTCTCTAAAGCGCTCAATCTGACACAATACCATTAAATGAATACACTTACATCATGTATTAATAGTCTTTGTAAATAGGTAATTGGAAGCGTTATTTATAAACATAGATGCAGATGTACTTCATGAAGTTAGACATTCCCGTTACATAATCATGAGCATGCGCTCTTTGTCTGAAAGCATTTCTTTTCACATGTACATGTACCCGAATGCAACAACAATTAGGCTACAATTTGATTAGTGTCTACCCGAGACGTTTCTTGCAGGGACCTGCAACTCGTTAAATACACCGGTACAAGTTTCATCTGTCAACAGTATTAACTTCATTGATATGCCGATTTGATATATCCCATTGATTTCGATATTAAAGGCACCATGGAGTCTTTAATCTACATCTGTATGTTTCAGTCTTGGGTATTGTACTGATCCTATCCGTTAACGACAAACTAACAACTTGAATTAATAACAAAAACGATAACCGTAGATAATTCAATGTCATTCTCCCATATTTATGTAGCTATAATGTATGTTCCATTATCACCTGCATATACAAGGTGTTTATGAGTCTCAATGATTTGATACACGAGGACACGCTGCACATAATATTTTTTTTTTAATTGAGACAGGCTACCAACAAAAAAGTTGATAATACAAAGTTCAACAGTATCGCTAAATTTAGGGTCGTTATAATGATCTTATTTGCAAATGCAACCTGTAATTAGGTCGAATGTTTTCTGACCTGTTTCATATCAATTGTTAGGTCGTTCTTGGCATATTGAATTTGACTACGGATTATTCCGTTTACCTGATCAAGACATAGGGCTCACGGCGGGTGTGATTGGTCTACAGGGGATGTTTACTCCCCTTAGACACCTGATTCCGCCTCTGTTGTGTCTTTAGGTGTCTGAGTTTGTCCTGTTCTCAATTTTGTATTTTTGATAGGATTCATGAGATCGATCACTGTTTTGTTGTCTTAATTTTTTTGATTGGAATTGACAACAGCCAGGTACATGAAAGCACGAATGGCTGAGAACGGAATGAAATGGAACATCTACATGTACATGTATGCATAAGGTTTACTTAAAAGTCACTGAAAAAATCCAGTCCGAAATCATCAATGTTCGACAGATATACATGTACATATACCTGTAGTGATGCATATTTCAGCTAGTGGTCAGGTTATCATGTAGGAGATGGTTATATAGAGAGGAATAGCATTGTTAATTCATTTATTCATGCATTTGCAAATAAGATCATCATAACGACACTAGAATTTGCGATACTGTACTATATACCCTATGTCTGTATGGTAATATTTTATCATTTACAAGCTGTATTAGATAATTGGTCCAAATTGCATATTAAATTGAACCCCTTGATCACATGTACATCTAATACTTAGGCAGGAATGAATGATTAAACATTCCTGTTGACTCTTCCGCTCTGGCCATGGAATGTTACTATTCACAGATAGCAATCACTTTGCGAACATCGCCTCTAGTGTGACGTATTTGAGTGTTGTGTACTGTCCTGCATGTCTTTAGTTTGTCGTTCACCCATATTACATTTAGCTGTAAGGCTTCACAAAATATTGATTTAGATGACCTTGAAATTAATATATTTATTTTCTATTTACCTATGGAGAGAATGTTTTAGATTAAATTCATTTTATTTCTGCCTCAATGCAGATGTTGCAACATACGCCATAACGATAATTAGTGTGTTTGTTGTACGGACTACTCCGTACTTCAACACACAATATCTACATTTCGAAATGCTTTTAAAATGCTTTAAAAAATCGCCAGATTGTCGAATGATTATATGGATAGCTGACCGACAATCTATCAAAATACAGTCGGTAGTCACGTGACCCATTTACCCGATGAGAGGAGCGATAAATCCATGGCAATATACCATTTCACTTTACTGTATGAAACATAGTTTTATCGTAAGGCAATATTTCTCCGCTTTTTAAAGAATAGTGTCTATTTTAATCCTTGCCTCCTTGTGTAAAACTTATACGGTACCAATTTTGATGCACCAGATGTGCATTTCGACAAATAATGTCTCTTCAGTGATGCTCAACCGAAATCTTTGAAATCCGAAATAACTATGAAGTTTTAGAGCTAAATATAGCCAAAAACATCGTGCCAAAAAATCATCAAACCTTGTAAGTTGATGCGTCTAGAGGCCTCAAAACATATTTATTAAAAAAGTAGGTCACAGTGACCTACTTTTTGAATTTTGCAGACATTCAAATTTCGAAAGCTAGGATCATCAAACTTTGTCAGTTGATGCATCTTGAGTCTTCATAGTTTGTTGACCAAAAAGTAGGTCACCGTGACCTACTTTTGGAATTTGACGGCTATATTTTAATATTTCAGATACTATTTGATTTACAATCATCATACTTTGTCAGTTAATGCGTGTGACCTACCTTTGGAATTTGACGTTTATATCTGAACATTTCAGATACTATTTGATTTCAATTATCAAACTTTGTAAGTTGGTGCATCTTGAGTCTTTGGAGTGTGTCGACCAAAAAGTAGGTCACTGTGGCCTTCTTTTGGAATTTGTCGGCTATATTTGAATACTATTTGACTTGTCAGTTGATGCATCTTGAGTCTTCAGTGTGTCAACCAAAAGTAGGTCACCGTGGACTACTTTTGGACAGTTACATTTAAATTTTCAGGTACTATTTGACTTAACATCATCAAACTTTGTTACTTGATGAATCTTGGTTAGTGAGAATTTTTGCCTGTTCTACAATGTATCAGAAGAGTGATTCTAGGCCCATGGGCCTCTTGTTTAAACATTAATATCCGTGTTGCATTTTTATGGAACGTAGCAGATGTCTATGATGTCAAAATGCCTAGTCGTTGATTCATGGTGAGGAATATCCGTGTATATTGTGGAAAAGTCATACGTTTTGATAATGTTGATTTGGGAAAAGTGCTGTGATTTCAAATTTACTTAAAATTCTTTCGCATTTTTTTTAAGAATCGACATTTGATTTATATCACTTTACGCATACGTTGTGGTTAAGTGACTCTTTATTGTCCTTTCGATGGTATTTACTCACGACAAAACCAAGATAACAAACAGTGATCAACAATCCTCTACGTAAAATCTCATAAATCTTCTACATAAAATCTCATAAATCCTCTACATAAAATCTCATAAATCCTCTACATAAAATCTCATGAATCCTCTACATAAAATCTCATAAATCCTCTACATAAAATCTCATGAATCCTCTACATAAAATCTCATAAATCCTCTACATATATGTAACAAAACATTGCAAGTAGAGGAATCGTGGACCTTTGTAAACGTCAAAGTTGGGATAAGGTGCCTCGGAGGAATAAGCATCCGCACTGACTGATCACACTCGTCATGATCCCTATATCTTGATGAAGTAGATTGATATACTAGTAATATACTTGTAAAATGCATTTTCATAGAATGTGCAATAGAGATGACAAGTGGACTAGTGCTGCCTTGACACGCCTGCGCAGCATGAGTGGTTTCCGTCCAGGAGTCTTAAGAATTTGTCAATAAATCCTGAATGATAAAAATCGTAAATTTGTAGATTATAAAAAAATGTTTTATTACCTCTCCTGATATAGAATTGTGATGATAAAGAAAAAAAATTAATGTACACACAAAGACTGAAAGAGAATTGTTCATCTTTCAGGTTATAAATTAAAGAAAACTGAAAACAACTTTTGTGTAAACGTTTTAGTGTAAAAAATGTAAGAATGTCATCTGCAATGTGAATTACTCAAAAGGTTTTTTTTTTTTTTTTAAAATCACCTTTCAAAATTTGAGAGAAGGTAACAAGATAAATAGTTCTATGTTATCTCTTATTATTCATGGAATTTTATTCAAACACTATCTAAGACTAAAGGACAAACAACTTAGACAAATTAAAAAAAACAACAAACGAGAACAGTATATCGATTGGCCACGTGATAGTAGGTTACTTTGCAACAACCTCCATAATTATAATAAATGAATATTAAACAGTTTTCGTACATTCAATGAATATTGCACACCTTCAGTGCAATCAATGAATATCTACCGCGTCATTCTGTACAATCAATGAACTGCGAATCGACACCGGTATCATCTATTGATCGTTCTGTAGACTATTCAGAGACTTAAGACACGAATCTACCTGCAAAATGTAAAATGGAATAACAGAGATTGATTTTCAGCCCAGTGTAATTTTCTGTGATTTCACTCGAAAGAATATGTTGTTGTTTTGTCGCGAAATTTATTACAAAACCTTATACGTGTTTTGATTGAGAACTAATTACGAAATATTGTACATATATATTTAATAGGTGGCACAGATACAGCGGTTAGAAGGTGAAGATGAGGAAGAATCAATGTGGCATCGTTATTTCTCTGATAGTTGTCTGTGCCCTGGTACACTACGTCATCTACAACTTCCTCTCCGACCCGAACCAATACACCACCAACAAAAAGTCTGCTATTGAAAGAGTCAGTCGTACTGTTTCTAGAGTTGGGGAACGACAAACGATACCGAACAGTCAGCCCAGTGCGAGCTATAATATTGTGTATTACAACAAGCCTTCTTGGATGTCTTTGGATTTTAAGGTTCTGAATTCTTCCACCTGTCCACAGTTGACATGTCAGTGTTTGGTTTACACGCACAACAAGTACTTGGACGCAGCAAATGCAGTTATTTTCTATGGAGAAAGTCTAGGAAAAGTCCCAAAGAAGAAGGAAGGGCAAATGTGGACGTTCTTTTCGATTGAATCTCCTTATCTGTATTCGGTAGGAAAACAATGGAAAGATAAATTTTCCTGGACATTGACATACCGACACGATTCAGATTTTAAATACCTTTATGGAAAGGTTCATAAAAGAGAAACACCCCTGACGCGGGACTACTCTGAAATATTCAGGAAGAAAACAAAAAATGTTGCTTGGGCGGTTAGCAATTGTAACACGCCCTCCAAAAGGGAATTGTATGTCAAGAAGCTACAACAATATATCGATATAGATATATATGGTAGATGTGGAAAACTTAAATGTGGCAGAAGTTCAGCTGGAATAACTGAATGTCACAAAAAATTCGCGGAAGAATACAAATTCTTTCTTGCTGTTGAAAACTCAGTGTGCAAGGATTACACGACGGAAAAATTGTTCAACTTTTTCTTTTATGATCTCGCAATGATTCCAATCATCAACGGCCCTCAAAATGTACATGAGTATATTCCAAAAGGTACATATATTAACATAATGGATTATTCATCACCAACCGAATTGGCAAGTGACCTACATAGGATCGGATCTGATGAATCTCTCTATTCTTCATATTTAAAGGAAAAAGATAAATATGGTGCTCGGCGACTTACTTGGCAAGATATGTTATGCCCCATGTGTGCTAGACTACATGAGCGGAAACAAAGTACATCTATTCCAGATATCAATTCTTGGATTTGGAAAGATACTTGCATTAAACCATAATTAATATCATATTCATGATGGTTTTTTAACATTAAACCACAACATTACCAGACCTTTATGTAAGAGTCCTTTACTGTTTACAAATGAAATTATCTTATTCGACACTATTATTCTTTCATCCTTGGTATAGCATACTGTTCGTTATCTTCACTTTTCATAAGTAAATCAATTCAATTGTCAGTGTTCATGAATGAAAGATTAGATAATGGACAGTGATCAGTCTCAAAGCTCCTATAAGCAATATAAAAAAGAAATCTAGGCAAACACGGATATCTGAATATACCACAAGTGGGATCAAATGTCTAGGAGGAGTAAGCCTCCAATGTCGACCAGTCAATGCGATAAGGTGAACGGAGAAATCCGTAGTCAAGTCAGTGTGCCAAGAACGGCTTAAAAATTGGTATGAAACACGTCAAAGACTAGAATATTTGACCCAATGATAGGTTATATTGACAATGATGTTTTAACGATAAACTATTCACAGATTGCAGCATTTTATTTGCTCATTAAGTCTATTTGTAAAATGTGTCATATCAATCCCATCCACTGTGGTAATATTGATATAAGTACATAATCGCAAAAACGTTTAATGAACCCTCTTCATCGGCATAATGAATAACTACATGGAGGAAAATATGAAGTTACCAACAATGTTTGTGTAACCCTTTTCGATATGAATGCAAAGCTGAGTAGCTCAGTAGGTTAACGTATCCACTGCTGATTTGTAGACAGCGGGTTCTAGTCCAGCAAGTGTTTGAAATTTGTTACAGATTACTTTCTTCTAAAACTCCATTTTCGTTTACTAGATTTGAAAGTTTTCAATTTCAAAATGTTGTACATACCCTCCGCTTTTCGTCCACATCAAATTTCTCTGGTGTAACATTCCACCTTAATCGAATTGGTCTCAGCATGTCATAACATTGATAAATGATCTATATCAGCATCATATCATGACCTTTTAGCGCTGACCTTTATTTCATAGCAATTGTTAAATTGTTAAGCCTTTTTTTTACATACCGAGTTTGACTACAGATTTACCTGATCAAGATAGAGGGCCCAGGACGGGTGTGACCGGTCAATAGGGGATGATTCCTCCTCCTAGGCACCTGATCCAATCTTTGGTAATTCCAGGGATCTCTGTTTCTCCAACTTTTAATTTTGTATTCTTTATGGAATTTATGAGATTGATCACTATTCTTTAACTTCACTTTGCATGATAACGTATACCTATTTTCCCCTAATTTATCTGTTTATTACAAATACACATTTAAGATGTGTCTAATTTTCTTCTAATTTATCTTTGTGTAATGCATAAACTATGTTTATTTCCTCTAATTTATCTGTGTATAACACATAAGGTATGCTTATTTTTCCAACCTGTGTATTTTATTCATGAGGTATGAAGGTATGCATACAAGGTGAAGATAATGAAAGGTGATCAATTTCATAACTCCTATAAGCAATACAAAATAGATAGTTGGGCAAACACGGACCCCTGGACACACCAGAGGTGGTATGCATATTTCTTTATTACCTATCCGTGTATGGCACACGAAGTATTTTTATTTTTTCTACATGTAGCTATATGAATACATCAACATGCTCATATAAATGGCAACACTTCTACATGATGGTCATTCAACTCTTCAATACGAATACCCGTAACATTTAAAGGGTATCTCCGGAGACTCCCATTAAATTGTTTCAATTCGCTTTCTCTCCATAAATAAATTGCAAATCTCTGAATAGATATTGCTCTATGCAGGATGAAACTAGAATTTCGAAATTGCCTGAAGCAAATGTTATGAAAATATTTACTGCTTTCTCTGGCCTTTAATATGATCCATTTAAAACGAAGCCCATTTCCTCTGATATTGCGATTTATACAAATGTTTGATCAGAGTACCGCCTGTTGAACTGAACCGCAACGTATTCCAGTGTATGAATTTAACAGGGAAATTGTTCTACGTTTTAAATGCAGATTGTAATTTGAACTAGCAATTTAAACAAGGCAATTATAACAGAAACATTGTATAATACTATGCGTCGTAAAAATAGATTTATGTTGCACTTGTGTGTATGATTTCTTTGATTCGGGTGAAGATACAAAATTAGTGCAGGTACCCCACGTGTTCATCATCATAAAAATCTAAACTGTTGGTTATATAGCTTTGTTTTGTTTAACCTGCAACATTCGATTTTCGTAACTTTATAGGATGCAGCTACTAGTATATGATATTGCTCTTAACCTCAACTACTCCATACGCTAAGTGGTGTATTACAGGTTAACGAACGATAACGATGAATACCAGTACGCAATTTCCGAGTTGCCCAATAGTTCTTTCCCTTTATGGAACTCTTACGCTGCCTTCATATATTGCCTAAAGGATGATTATCAGACATCAAGCAATCACCCAAACTGTTGGGACACACGATTGTAGTAAGTTTATGAGCATTTGATAATAAAATAGCTTACAAAAATCGATAATCACCATCTTTCTTTGATTAAAGTATCACTCATGCATAAAAAGAAATGAAAAATAATTTCATTTATAATTTTATAGCCTAATTCAAACAAATATTATTCTTCATATGGTCAGTTTAATGTACACCAACGGCTGATACGAGGAAGCAAAATTTGCGCTCTCATAACTTTTATCCTTATTTTCATAGCTAGTCTATGATATAAGTACACACCATGTACATCCTGTACCCACCAAAGCGTTCAACAGAATACTGAACGTACCTCCATCACAGAAGAGCTGATATCTCGGAAGTTGCGTGCTGTCCTTATCCTGTTAGATATATACACCCAAAGTACAGAGAAATTAACTATTACATAATTATTTCACTTCTGTCCCTGCCCGGTGTTGTTTTGAACATATTTTATTGATGAAATCAAAAGGATTGGGAACAAGTTCTGACAACTTACAAGTCCCTCTACTAAAATATCACAATATGTCATGCAAGGTAATAATTAACAGGTAAAATGTACACTGATTAAACGAATCTACAAGTTTCTTCTATAAATTTATGAACAACTGAAAAAATATTTATATTAGTTTGCAGAGGCAAATTGACATCACCGCATAATTACAACTTTGTATCAATATTAACCAAGTCAAGCATGAAAAGGCGATTAAAAAAATTATTTCTAGCCCTGGAGTAATTTTTACAAACAAAAAAGAGATGATATACATCTTCATTAATATATCCACTTGTACAAAACAGAGAATTTGTAATATTTCGTTGATAAAGATCATAATTAAGTATACAGTTGTATCTTAGCTTTGTATGAATAATGTTGATATATTATTTTCCAAAAGAGTAGTATGATGGTGGTCTTGTAATGTCTGTTATATTTTTGCGGAATGAATTGATTGAGATAGCTTCTCTGGCTTCTACATTTAATAAATTCCACTGTTTTACAGAGCCAGATACAAATGAATTTTTGAATAACTCTAATCTGTATCTTGGAATATAAAACTGATCTTTGTTTCTAGTATTATAAAGGGATTTATTATATAGCTAATAAATAGTTTAATATATTAATCTGCGTAAAATCTAGAGAATATTAGCATTCAATATCCTGAGAATTTATTGAACGCTAACTTTGCATTGCGTCAATTGTATGCGCCCGGAACATTCCGAGTATGAGCGTTCAGTATTGAGTTTACCGTAACGACGTAAACAAGCCAAAATGGCAGACGACGGTCCTCCGAATCTGACAGAGCCGGTATTTGATATTTACTTAAGCAAAATGTTTTACTGTACATAAATTATGATGTCCCCATTTACAAAATCAGTTTGCTTCATGCATTAATGACGGGTTTAATATTGAACAGTTAAGAAATGCATGCTGATATTGCACATCTTCACCTTAGGTGACAATATTGACGAATTCTCGTCTATTTTGAAGTAGTTTGAGTGAAAAGGGATATAATTTAACCACTAAATACTTTAGCTATATGATAAAAGGTGTATTGAACTTATATAGGTTAATATTGGCACTTCTTGGCTGTCAAAATGCACTTGCAAGCTCATGAATTTTGACAGCCAACTCGTGCCAATATTCACCAATATAAGTTCAATAACTTTATAATATTTTGATGTTTATGTGGAATAATTTCATTTGAATAATCAGGGGCGCTACCATTGCAAATTTTAAACATGGTAGTCATTTTTGCAATATGACGTCTGCTTTGTAAAGTTTGCCAGCCTGTTTCTAAATAAAGGGATTCTCTAGATGCAAAAATAGGAAGACCAGTAACAATTCTAGCTGCACATATTATCTGTACTTTTTCAAGCTTATCAGTATCGTGAACAGAACAGCCATCCCAAACAATTGAAGCATATTCAAGAGTAGGTCTAATAAAAGCTATGTACAATTTTGACAGATGTTTTCTACCAATTTTGAACGTAAGCTTTTTTAAAAGCCCTAATATTTAAAGAGATTTATCAACTATGGAATCAATGCATAAAGACCAACCGAAGTTATGTGCGAATAATAAGCCTAGATGACGATGGACTGGAACAGACTCCAATCTATCACCTTGAAAAAATAATTTCGGTAAAATAGAGTTATCTTTTTTTTTAAATAAACAGCTTTAGTCTTGGGTGGATTGAATTTGAGTAGCCACTTATTTGACCATTTTTCTAGTATATGTAAATCACAATTAAGCTTATATTCAATTTCTAGCATATTATATGAGGACTGCTGGAGTGAGTTGTCATCAGCAAATAATCTACACATTGATAGCATATCTACAGCAACATCATTAACATAAATGATAAATAGTAAAGGTCCTAAAACAGAACCTTGGGGTACACCAGCAATTATATCAAGTTTTGAAGATAAAAGGTCCTTATACATTACTTTTTGTGACCTGTGACATAAGTAGCTTCTGAACCAATGTAAAAGACTACCATATATATCATAAGTTTGTAATTTGAAAATAAGACTAGTATGCCATACTCTATCAAATGCTTTTGATAGGTCACAAAATATCATACAGCATGATTTCCCTTCATCAATACTTTGAACAATACTATGATAAGTTTCTAATAATTGATAAACTGTAGAATGACCTGGTAAAAATCCAGCTTGATATCGATAAAATAGATCATTACTATGAAAATAATTATAAACATGTTTGAAAATAATTCTCTCCAAAATTTTACTAACGCATGATAATAGCGAGACAGGTCTATAATTAGATACTATTGACGGGTCTTCCTTCTTAAAAAGAGGAATGACGTGAGCAATTTTCCAAAAGATGGGAAACTATTTTCTGACAATGATCTGTTGAATAGCATAGTAAGTGGTTTGACAATGGTAGTTTTTGTTGATTTCAACATTTTATGGCTAATGCTATCTGTACCGACAGCTTTATTAACTGGGAGTATTGTAATAATATCCGATACTTCTTGTTCTTCAATGATAATGCTATTTAAGGAATCATTACATCAGCTACACATGTTTGGTAGTGTTTCATTGGTGTCATCAATATTGGTAATTGATGAAAAATAGGCATTCAATGCTTCTATTTTATCAGAATCAGAATATACTAACTTGTAATCGCCGTGGTTATCATTAATTTGTATTGGAGGTATTTCATTCGATGATTTAATATTAAACGAGTCTTTCATTAACTTCCATTATAACTTATTATTGTCTTTACTAGAATCGTCTAAGTAGGTTTCTATACTGTCATGATAACTTGTTATCGCATGTTTTTTCATATTGTCAACCGAATTCCGAACTTTTCTATAAGCGGACCAGTCGGAGTCATTTTTTATTTTAATGCTTTATTGCGAAGTCGATCTCTAATTCTAATTGTCTTCCGTATCATAGAATCAAACCATGGTTTATCTTGCGGACGAACTGTTATAATTTGTTCAGGTATACATTGACGAAGACAAGAAAGAAATTCGGATGTAAAATTTTTGGTTGTCAAATCTATAGTATCTGCTCTGTTGATAATATTTGCCCAATTACAATTTTCAATTAAATATTTGAGTTTTATAAAGTCAGCATTTTTATAAATCTATACTTTACGCGTTTATGCATGATTGTAATTTATATTCGAAAAGAGGGAGATATATGTGGCACTATCATCACTGATCGTCGGTTCGATTTTTAATAAACCCGATTCACACGATTGAATCTCTATAGAGATCAATATAGGGTCAAGCAGTGCCCGGTTCCGTGTAGCGACAGCTATATAATTTACTAGATTATGAGTTGAAATAATTTCACGAATATTGTGTGATAATGGAGCATTAAGAAAATCTACATTTAAATCGCCTACTGTGATTATTTTGTCGGAGTATTCACTAACTGTGTCTAAACTCCACGAAAGTTTGGACCAAAAAGAGCTGTCGGAACTGGGAGGCCTATAAATACAGCAAATATGATAAAAACAGGTATCGTTATCTACTTCGATCCATATACACTCAAGATCGGTGGGCTCAAAGTCTGGGCGTCTTGTAGCACGTATTTGATTTGACAAATATACCATAACACCGCCTCCAAAACAATTTCTATCTTTACGAATTATTTTATTAAAGCCCTCAAGAAGTAAGTTATCGTTGCTCACTGAAATATCTAGATGGGTTTCAGGAAAACATAAAATATCAAAGTCATGAACAAAAGAATTTAAATGACCTAGTTTGTGTCTAATACTTCGGATATTCAGATGTAATATGTCAAGGACATTTTCAGCAGTAGGACCAGGGTTTAACTCTATATCGCCGCAAGCTAACAAAACAACTATGAAAAACTGAAGATAAAATTGATAAACACAGATCTAAGCTTAATGAATGTCAAACAATTAGCGAGTAGTTTTAAAATGTGTTTGAGGAAATGCATAAGGCATGAAAACGGTAACACAATAAAACGTTGTCTTTTGTAAGTACCTCTACCTGATAAATAGAAGAGACCGATTGCAGCTCGGAATTGTTCAATGGAGTTACCCATTATCTAAGTTGTGGTATATGCAATTTGAAAATATGTAGCTGCAATCATAGACAATGTTTCCTGTTAGGGGTTTAAGTATTAGGACATGTATTTCGGAAGACCTAGAATTTACCAATATGGTTGCATGACAAACTGCACATAAGGTTTGATTGTAAGTAAACAAAATGGTATGGAAGAAAAAAGAGAAGGAACACAAGTACATATACATGTAAGGCAACAATTCACATGAGTACAGTACTACCATGGTAGTAATACAAGATATTTCTAAATAAATGAGTTCATGCAAATAACAGCAAAAACATGGCAAATAAAGCACACAAAACATGTAGGGTAGGAAAATAGGAGGAGTGAATTGCAGAAAAATTAGACAAAATAATTGAAATTTGAGGCCATATAAATTCTAAGGTAAAATTTTAATTGGAAAAATTGTGAGCATAAAAGTATTTGTTTTCGGTATAGTAATATTATCAGTGTAGTGATATCATAAACATAAAATAGCTAAATAATTGTTATTACATTTCAAAATACTGTACGTAGTCGTATTGACTTATTGGTCATAATATATACATTATACAAGTACACTCAGAGTCAGCTCTCAGTTGGTGCCGGAGTATGACCAAACGGACATATAAGTCACTCTATTGTCTGATGATGTGAGTTTTCTGTCTGTGATCTCTAATACGAAGTTTACCGTTGGAAGACCACGCCTGCAGAATCAGTTGTTCATGACAGAGCTGACGGCACAGGAATAATAATTTGTCTCTACGTTTCGTCAGGTCTTCATTGATTGACACATGTTTTGTCTCCGGATTTCGTTTTAAACTCTTATGGCTTTTCACTAGTTTAAATTTCAGGTCTGCTGAACGTAGCCTTGCGATGATTTGTCTAGGTGTGTGTGTCCTATGACGGTTGGTGGGTGCACCTACCCGATGCGAATTAACAATATCATCACGGTTGATTGGAATTCCGGCTTGAGTGGTCACATCCAAAATCAGATCAGTTGTATTCTCTCCAGCTGTCTCGGTTATCCCAGAGAATCTTACTAGTGGTCTTCTACCATATTGTTCAAGTTCATCAAGTTGAAGATGAAGATCATTGTTCATGGATTCCAGTTTGTTGATTTTGGTATTCAGAGGTGCTTTTGTCACTTCTTGTTTCACTAGTGCAAATAACTCATCTTCAATGGATAATTTTACGACAGCAGCAATAATATCATCTTCACCAATGATGAGTTGATGGGTGATTTGTGGGTTGATAACCGTTGGTAATGGGGAAAATCAAACAGGTCACGTTGAGATACTGGGGTAGAAGTAGTAATTCTTCAGACTCGTCCCTCTGCTTTTTAGGAGTTCTCGCGACATCCGAGAATGACTTGGATAAGTCACTAAGATTCTTTTTGTTTTCTGCTTTTTCGGTCATTTTGATTACACAAATCAAGGTCACAATGTCACAAATATACAGTATGTCTATACAAGTACTCAGTTACATTCGGCATTTATAGCATATATAGCTATTTCAATCAGAGTTTAAATCAATGCTTGATTCGACAACGACAACGACGTCAGCAGGGTGAGCAGAAATCATATCAACAATGGTTCGTCAAAGCTTTTTAAAATTACTCACATTTCATAGTGAGGATTTTAGCTAAACATGGTCTTAACATCCTATTGCACTCCTTTGATCTTCTGGAAAATTTCTGGCAATCCACCCCAAGATTTAATAGATTTTTTCACACATTTGAACGAGCTCTTTTCTGACTGACTACTGCCCAGTGTTGAATTCACGACCTGTGGAACCAAATCTACTAGCAGTGTCCGATAAGCGCTAGAACTCTCAACCATGTAGGCAAGTAAAGAAAAGTTGCTTTCGATGAGGATGGAATTCTCGTCACGCTGACAAACGCTACATGGTCATTGAGAATGGAAATATGATATCATCATTTGACTTAAATTTAAGAAGATCATGAGTGGAGAAATATTCAATATAAATCACAGCGAAATTCACTATTATCCTGATATTAACTTCCTCATCTGCCTGAGGTTGAACTCACGACCTGCGAAACCAAATCTTCTTGCAGCGTGCGACAAGCACACTAGACCGATCGACCATCTTAGCAAGGCTAAAAACTTGTTCTCGACACCGGCAACACGGTCATTGACTATGGAAATGGCATACAATTGAGGTAAATGTAAGAGGATCATGAAAGGTGAAGATAAAGACCGGTGA
Organism: Ostrea edulis; assembly: GCF_947568905.1. Lineage (NCBI taxonomy): Eukaryota > Metazoa > Mollusca > Bivalvia > Ostreida > Ostreidae > Ostrea > Ostrea edulis. Next base: position 66,232,788 of record NC_079166.1, on the reverse strand, counting down.
TCAATCTCATAACTCATCTAAGCAAATCATGCAAAATAAAGATTTGGGTAAATGCGGACCCCCTGAATATACCAGAGGTGGATTTAGGTGCTTAGGATGAGTAAGCATCCAATGTCAACCGGTCACACCCGCCGTGAGCCCTATATCTTGATCAGGTAAACGAAGTTATCCGTAGTCAAAATCAGTGTGCCAAGAACGGCCTAACAATCGGTATGAAACATGTCAGACATCATTTGACCTAATGATAGGTTGTATTGGCAAACTAGATCATTATAACGACCATAGAATTTTTGAAGTGTTATATTGAAACGAGATTGTTGAAACCACTGTAACATCATCTTGTTTGTCAGTAGCCTATTTTTAAAAAAAAAAATTATAATACGCAGAGCAAGCTCTTGCGTATTGAATCAGTTAAGAGATATTAACGCCAAAGATTATTAAACTTAAAAACTGGCGTGCAGTAGAGAAAATGTTATACATTCAACTAGACATGCAGAAGGATCCCATGTTAAATTCATGTGTAATGAAAACGACGCGTTTATGTGGCAAAAAGTAGTAAGTAGAACGCAATCATATTTTCGTCAGCGCTGTTCGATGCCCACCTAATCAAATGAATTAAGAGAAAATCGATTGTTTTAAAGTTGTATGGTCCGAATTTCCAGCTTGTAAAACCGCTGTTTAATCGTCTCACTACGTATTTATAAGTCTTTACGACATGTCATACATCATTTCACCTCTTTGAAGCAGAATTACTTGATTTCAAATAGGTGTCTACTAACAACCGTCACTCAAGTGACAGTCACGTGTGCAATTCAAATTGTTCACCTCTTCATCTGTGGTCTTATCTGTTTAAAGCTGTGTACATTTTGTTACAACAGTACCGTGCTATAAGTTTAATAGAAATAAAAATATAAAATACCTCTTAGTAATTCTTTGTTTTTTCTTCTTTCAGCCTTAAAAACCCAACAAAAATACCATACGGTTTCTTCACAGACCACTGGATGTGGATGGAGCTCATATATGGTCCTTGTTATTTACATGGAATTCACCTGGCCAAGACATCAGAGTGTAGCGCATAGTTTTGATTGAATAATGGATTAATTCCTAAAGATAGCTGACACACAGACTACCCCCTCTCTCTCTCTCTCTCTCTCTCTCTCTCTCTCTCTCTCTCTCTCTCTCTTTTAGAAATTAATGTGCAAATTATTGTTTGATTTCTGATTGTGTAATTTATAATACATACATATAGTGGGGGGGGGGATTACAATTATATTAAAATTGCATCGTTATGACAATCAGAAATCAAACAATAATTAACGCATTAAATTCTAAAATTTGTAACTTATTGAAATAATTTATATGATCAATTTATGATATCTCTATATTTCTAAAAGAAAAAATTCATTGTGTCAATGACTGAGGGTAAGAGAGAGAAAGAGGGGGTAGATGTAGACTGTCAGCTACCATTGGGAATACAACCATTATAGATTCACAATGAACACAGAAACTCTGCAGACAGCCCTGAGACATGTCCTGTCTATATCAAAACTAAAAAAAAATAATATAGACAGTTGCGTCTGAGTTAATACATATTATCATATGATTGAATAATTCCTAGCTCTCTAATTGGCTGAGATCCAACAATGTAGAAATCATACTACGTTATGTTTACCTGCATGTGACCTTCCAGGTGAACATAAGGAATTATTTTTTCCACATAGGACCAAAAATAGACCTTCCAGGTGAACATAAGGATTTTTTTTTGAGAAATCTGTTGCCAAAATCGGTGCGTAAAGAACGACCAAAAAAATTGGTATGAAACATGTCAGACGCCATTTGACCCAATGATAAGTTGTATTGGCAAACTACATGCAGATCATAATATTACGACCATAGAATTTGCACATTTCTGACTTTAAATGAAACTGTTGAAACCCTTACACCATCAACTTGTTTGTCAGTAGCCTTCGATTAAATAAAACTGATCATACGCAGAACAAGCTTTTGTGTATCGAATCAATTGAGAGACAAATACACCAAGTGCAGGTGATAATGGAATATTGCTACACAAATATGGAAAGTTGACGATGGAAAGTCATTCCGTTTGTCATAAATTTGAGTTTTTAGTTTAAGGATGACTATTAAACTGCAAATATTAGGTATATGTACAGTTGTATCAATAAGACTTAAAATGAAATATTTACGTGTTTCAAGATTTAAAAAAAATCTGTTTTAAAACATTTTATTTCAATTTGGAATAATAAGTTTCTGTTAGAAATACATGCCTTTGGTCCATGTATTGCAGTCCTTTTGTAAGGAACAACAACTTTTTAAATTGTGTATTTAAGAGAGATATGGTTTCATTTATTTTGCATCAGTGATGATTCGGAGGTTCGACCATTATTGTGACCAATTCCTTTTAGATCGCATAATGTATAATACATGCTAAGATGAAATAAAAACTTCACGTTCTGTGATTTTTAGGTGAAAGCGCCCATTACAATCGCTTTGTTGACTTCTACGTCACAGAGGTCATTCAGCCTTTTCTGTGGAACTCCAAAAGAAATTTACCAGAATAATGAGGGAATACACATTAACATTTGGAGTGCGTTCGAAACTGTAGTTCTTCAAACCTTTAATTGATTGAAAGAACATCGAGATATTTCTTCTTAGCATTATTCGATCCTTTATGAATTATCGTATAAACGATTTCGTACAATATCAACAATATCATCCTTTTCATGAATGCCCTGTGCTGATTGATTGAATGTATATTGTTTAACGTCCCTCTCGATGATTTTTGATTCATGTGGAGACGTCACCATTGCCGGCGAAGGGCTGGAAATTTAGGCTTATGCTCGGTGTGTACGGCCTTTGAGCAGGGAGAGATCTTTATCGCGCCACACCTACTGTGACATAGGTCCTCATTTTTTGCGGTCTCATCCGAAGGACCGCCCCATTTTATCACCTATTACGACAAACAAGGGGTACCGACAACGTATTCTAACCGAATCCCCATGTTTTTCCTGTGCTGAATAACCGACGAAACGTTATTGTTTTGCCAAGACACCCATGCGGAGTACATCTTTTATTTGACATACGGAAGGTAAACAAACTTTTCTTTATCATTGTCGTAACTTGGAGAGAACCTCGTCCAACTGGTGGTGGGATACAGATATGATTTGATCGCAGTGACCTGTACGGTATAAGCTTAGATTTATAAAGAAGTATGTTTATATATAGTCTTATGCAGGTTGTAAACCAGTCTTATCAGCATGGTTGATCATTGTTGTCTGCCTAGAAATTAATATGATAAGTGTGTGAATTGTATAATTATAATTTTACTATATATTCAAATGCAAAACGCTCAAATTTGTTTAGAAATTACAGGAGCAATTCTTCTTCTAAATACTTTGTCAAAAATTTACCTCACCTGAACCGAAGACTCAAGAGAGGTTTTCTGATCACATTTTGTCCGCCGTTCATCTGCTTATCGGTCCGTAAAGTTTTAAAAATATTTAAATTTTATTTTTCATAACCGCTGGTCCAATTACAATTAAACTCGATATAAAGCATCTTTGGGTAAGGGAATGTGTTCAAATGAATGAACATGCCCACTAAAATATTATTGGTACAATCTCTCAAATGATTGATTTTATAAGAAAGTCTCTAACTGACAAAGAAATTTGCAACTTTTAAAAATATGAATTTCTAAACTTTTGAACCCAGACAAAAAAGATGTTTGGCTTATTATTGATTTATATGATGTACAGTTCACATATCTAAGTTAAACCGCCAATATCGTATATTTGTCCACAGTCAAACCATCTGTCTAGTTTTCTTTTCCAGGACAACATAATGTTCATATGTTAAATTCTACTGTAAAATGAAGTTTTGAGCAATGAACAAATTAAAATGCATCTCTTAAATTATAATAACCATATCTACAATACATATTTTTCGTACACATGTTATTTTTCGAATATCTTATACCAGATATGACTACATGTATATACATGTATTGCATATTGTAATTATCTACCAAATTTTGTATTAATTGCATGGTTCCTTCACTTTTCCTATCTAATTTAAACACAATTTAATTTGTTCGTGCACGCGTGACTAAAACCCACCCTATTCAATCATGATTTATTAAAGAGACCTGGTTCAAGGTCTTAAACAACTACGAGTGGATAGAATAAAATATTGTCTGTGTGTGAAATTTTATACCAGCATTTAAATATGTCCTCCGGGTAGCAATTAGGTGATCAAGCTGCCGGTGTGTGCAAGCAAAATGGCGGACTTGAGCTTTAGATAATTGATGCGAATTCGAATTTCATTGAATTTGATTGACAGTGATACGCAACCTCTGATTTGGGGGAAATTCTGAAGAATATATATTAAGATTTGATTACTGAAAATTCTGAAGGACATTACTGTATGTGAAATTGCACGTGTTTATTGCCTGATTCAGGATGACTTTTCTTCCATGTTGATCGATGTGAATATTGTGATCTGAAAATATTCCTGAAAATTGATATTTCTTAGTAAGTTGCTTTTTGATATATGTTTTAAACTTCATTTATGAAGAACGAAAGAATTTAACAACAACAACAACTACGACTACTACTACTACTACTACTACTACTACTACTACAGTAGGAGTAGTAGTAATAGTAGTAGTAGTAGTAGTACTCCTCCTCGAGAAAGTTTGTTGTGATTCTATATCTCGGGTTAAATTTAAGGTTTAAACCTCCATGAACTGTCTAAGAGAAGGACAGAATACCACACAAGAGCTTTATGATAACGTTTGATTATGAGCAATTGATAAAGGAAAGTTTCATACGCTAAAACCTAATTATTAACCCAGTAGTTATCAACGATTAGTAACAATCAAGGAAGGCAGTCACGCTTTTTGAATTCGGTATTTCAGTCACCAGAATTGGTATGGAACAATGAATATAAAAAAAATTGGGTGGCTTGGGCCCCCAACAGAAATAGGAGATCAGACATGCTGATAGAGCGACATCAGTCTATTCAACCTCTCTCTCTCTCTCTCTCTCTCTCTCTCTGTGTGTGTGTGTGTGTGTGTGATGTATCTGTTATGCCCATCACGATCTTTTCATGAAAATATACTATAAGGTATGCACTCACCATCTTGTGGTCAGGATTTTGTCACAAAGGGACCCATCTAGCAATCTAATTCATCATTTGAAACAATTTAAAAGCCACGGGCACAGTTTTATATATCTCTATCGGCATTTCTGATCTTTTTCTGATGGTCGGCCAGGTCATCCAGATATTCTGTTTTCAAAATCATTTTCAGAAATTATATCTAGAAAACGCATGGAAGTCTTTTCTGTCATAACCGAAAATATTGAATCTCCTATAAAATAGTCTTAATACGTTTTTCACCTAAACCCATTTGCAAAGACATGGCAGACACTCTTGAAACATGGATGAAGATATATTGAATGTGTAGAAAAAACCTCACCTGGCTGTTGAATACAGGTAAACTCCAATTGATGGCACTGATTATAAAACCCAACCAATACAAAATTGCATCAAGATAAATACTGATGATCTTGATTACGGGATAAAATGTACGGAAGGGTTATGATAAATTAGATATAGACAGCAAAGAGTTTTCATTTCTCGTGTGAAACATGTATTAAGTATGTTGTCAAACTTTTCTCTCGCCACTCAATTTAATCCCTAGCTTCCCCGGCACCAAATCTCTTGGTACTCGAATAAAGTTTACCAACATATACATGGAACGTGTATTTCTACTGAAGATGCCTGTCGCTAGATATTTGTTTTGTATTAAGCATATTAACAATTTCAAGAACATTTAAAGGGAGTAAACATGAAAATGTAACAAATGGTTTTCATTTGTCATTTTGATATACATAATGAATTCTGAAAAAATCATGAAGATGTAACTTTCTTTAGTGGGGAGATATTTTATAAAGATTAACAAATCTTTTCAATTCCTGGGAGCTGCCATATTGAAAATAAATATTACTTCCCTGTTGGGTTATCTCTTAGTATCCACTAGAGGGCAGCACGGATGCTGACGTCAGTAGGATGCATTTTATTTTTGGCATATTCATGATCGTACAATCACAGCATCAATGTTAAAATGTAATCAGCAGAAAGTGAATTAAATGTGGGACATTAACTCATAGTTTGTACTTGATGTTACAGAGGAAGAAATTGGAAAATGTTTCTCAGAATGATGCTTCTTTACCAGCAGTTGATTTTAATGAGAAAGAAATTTTCCTTGATTTGTGTGCTTGTGGAAATTGTACCTTTGTACTTTTAACAAGTGTTTTTATTGCAACGAGTTTGAACATTTTGTGTCAGATTACACACATATACTCATACATGTAAAGTGCAGTTCTCTGCATCCATATTTTAACAATGTGTGTCTAAGTTCTGTTATAATTGACACATCCCAAGAGGATTTTAATAATAAGAAAAAAGACAAAATTACCTTCTGTTTTCACGTGAATTAAAATCTAAAGAGAACATGCCATTTGTGTATACACATTTTCAATTACACGCAAACACATGATAAAAATCAGTACCAATTCTGTTACAGACATGCAATCAAGATTTATGGCCTGCAGACAGTTATCAAACTGGGTCAGACGAGTACAACCTCTTAAGGGAAAATCAGAGTAGTTTTACCCCCATTTGTTGTGACAAGAATTTAGGGAGCATTTCCCAATGAACACTGCAATTATGAAGGATTTCTTGAAACTTCAGGCTCAGATACAAATTCTGAATAAGAATTGTTATAGTGCAAACAAATGATATAATTGTAAATTTATTGCATCTCCAAAATTTATTTGTAGTCCATGTACATCAATTATCATAAATATATAAATTACTTGACATTGTTGCAATACTTTAATATGACACAGCTATCTTAATTATCTCCTTACATTTTTAAATCTAACAGAAGTAATTGAATTTGAATCTTGAAATATACAGTGCTTCTGAGTAAGTTCAGAAGTTGGAGCAGCTGGAGATATTTTGCGGGAGTGTTTTCCTCTTTATATTGATACATTGTCATAACATTTTAATTTCAATTCTTTTTACACCAAAACCTTTTCCATCCATTCTAAAATGAATCTATAATCTTCTGCTGTAACACTGAGAGACCCAGTCATCAACGTGTATCTCGTCTACGTCAGAGCACAGATGCATGTTGGAAAATAACAGATGACCTCCATGAACCATTCATTCAAAATGTTTGATTAGTCAAATCTCGTAATAGAATCAAGCAAACTAGTTTTAGGCCACGTCATTTCGTTTCAGGAGGTCTTTTAAGTTTCTTATGCAACAAATATGTTTTCAAGTTCACTTCCTTCAAGAAACATATCAAGAAACAATACCCTCTTTGATAGATTAAACAATGCCTGTATGAGAATGACGGGACGTTGCAATTCCATGCGAAATATATACAGTTTATATTATGTGAAAAATTCAATATGACTAGCAATGTATATGTTTGTTTTTATATGAAAAAAGAATCGAAAATGAAAATCCTCTATAGAGCATCTTTTTCACGAAAATTATATAACAACGCTTCTTCTGTATTTTTATTATTATTATCATTATTATAAACGGAAAACGGAAATACTCATATCAAGTGATCAGTCATTCAAAAACTTACTTTGTTAAACACCACTCTGATTCCACGCACAAGTACTCTGAAGTTGAAATAAAAAATATGCTAGAGTTCCTCATTGACAATATCTTCGTGGTCTTTGGTGATCAGATCTTCCAACAGTCTGTTGGAATTCCCATGGGCACGAATTGTGCTCCTTTGTTAGCTGACCTGTTTTTATATTCATATGAACCAGAATTTATTCAAAAACTTCTACGTGAGAAGAAAAATTCTCGCGGTGACCTTCAATTCGACTTTTAGATATATCGATGACGTTTTGTCTATTAACAATGATAGCTTTCATTCATATGTCGATTTGATATATCTCTGTGAGCTCGAAATAAAGGATACCACAGACTCGTCCACTTCTGCTTCATACTTAGATATTTTATTGAAAGTAGACATTAACGGCAAACTGAAAACTCAACTGTATGACAAACGGGATGATTTCAGCTTCTCCATCGTCAACTTCACACATTTATGTAGCAATATTCCATTATCACCTGCATATGGTGTTTATATATCTCAACTGATTCGATATGCAAGAGCTTGTTCTGGGTATAGTCAGTTTTTAAATCGAGGTAAGCTACTGACAAACAAGTTGATGGTACAGGGATTTCAACAGTCTCGATTGAAGTCAGCATTTCGCAAATTCTATGGTCGTTATAACGATCTAGTTCGTCAATACGACCTCGCATTGGGTCAAATGCTGTCTGATGTGTTTCATACCGATTGTTAAGCCGTTCTTGGCACACTGATTTTGACTGCGGATAACTCCATTTACCTGATCAGGATATGGGGCTCACGGGGGGTGTCACCGGTCAACAGGGGATGCTTACTCCTCCTAGGCACCTGATCCCACCTTTGGTGTGTCCAGGGGTCCGTGTTTGCCCAACTATCTATTTTGTATTGCTTGTAGGAGTTATGAGATTGATCACTGTTCGTTATCTTCATCTTGCATATAGTTATAATTCTGAAATGGTGACTTCAACTAACAGTGATTTATGAAAGATAAAGATAACGAACAGTGATAAATCTCACAACTCCTATAAGCAATAACAAATAGATAGTTGAGCAAACAAGGACCCTTGGACACAAGAGGTGGGATCAGGTGTCTAGGAGGAGTAAACATCTCCTGTTGACCGGTCACACCCGCCGTGAGCCCTATATCTTGATCAGATAAATGGAGTTATCCAAAGTCAATATCAGTTTACCAACAACTACCCAACAATCGGTATGAAACACGTCAGACAGCATTTGACCCAATGACAACTTTACTGGCAAACTAGATCGTTATAACGACAATAGATCGTTACAATGACAATAAAATTTGTGAAATGTTGACTTTAAACAAGGCGGTTAAAATCCCTGTAACATCAACTTGTATGCCAGTAGTCTGCCTCGATTTAAAATCTTGCATAATGAATCAGTTGAAAGAAATAAACACCATATGCAGGTGATAATGAAATATTGCTACATAAATATGGGAAAATGACGATAGAGAAGCTGAAATCATCCCGTTTGTCATTAAGTTTGGTTCTTAATTTCTCGTTAACGTCTTGCAGTTTTGTTTAGAGCTTTTAAAATCTATGCTTTGACTGAGAATTACAAAATAAATACTGTACATGTATATTTGATAGGTGGCACAAATACCCATCGCGGATCGAAGGTGAAGATGAAGGCAAAACAACGTGGCATCGTTATTTCTGTGTTAGTTGTCTGTGCCCTAGTTCACTACGTCATCTACAACCTCCTCCACGACCCAAACCAATACACCAACAACAACCAGCCTGATATTGATAGAGCTAGTCTCATTGTTTCTAGTGTTGGAGAAGGACAAGAAACAATATATAATATCAACTCCTATACTATTATGTATTACGACATGCCTTCGTGGATGTCTTTCAATATTAGGGTTCTGAATTCTTCCACCTGTCCACAGGTGAAAGGACAGTGTTTGGTATACACTGACAACAAGTACTTGGACTCGGCAAATGCAGTTATTTTCTATGGAGAAAGTCTAGGAAAAGTCCCAGAGAAGAAGGAAGGACAAATATGGACGTTCTTTTCGATTGAATCTCCTTTTCTGTATTCAGTAGGGGAAGAATGGAACGATAAATTTTCCTGGACATTGACATATCGAGAAGATTCAGATTTTAAATGCTTTTATGGAAAAGTCTATAAAAGAGAAATACCCCTTGTGCGGGACTACTCAGAGATATTCAGGAAGAAAACAAAAAATGTTGCCTGGGCGGTTAGCAATTGTAACACGCCCTCCAAAAGAGAATGGTATGTCAAGAAGCTACAACAATATATCGATATAGATATATACGGCAGTTGTGGAAAACTTAAATGTGGAAGAAGTTCCGCTACAATAACTGAATGTCATAAAAAATTCGCGGAAGAATACAAATTCTTCCTTGCTGTTGAAAACTCAGTGTGCAAGGATTACACAACGGAAAAATTATTCAACTTTTTCTTTCATGATCTCGCAATGATTCCAATCGTTAATGGCCCTCAAAATGTACATGAGTATATTCCAAAAGGTACATATATCAACATAATGGATTATTCATCACCATCTGAATTAGCACAGGACTTACAAAGAATAGGGTCTGATGAGGATCTCTATTCTTCATATTTAAGGGGAAAAGATAAGTATGGTGCTCGACAATTTAGTTGGTATAATGTTTTATGCCCTATGTGTGCTAGACTACATGAGGAGAAACAAACTTCATCTATTCCAGATATCAACTCATGGATATGGAAAGACACTTGTATTAAACCATCATTAATGTTATATTTATGGTCTATATTTTAGAATTAAACCATGAAAAGAACTCATTAGTACCGCACCTTTTTAATAAAGTCATTTACTGTCAACACATGAAATGTAATTTTGGTTGAGAATAGACTTGGCTGAATATTTGACATGAATTATGAAGGATTGATCCGAGTTTCGGTGGAGGAATCGGTACAAATGTTCAGCCGAGCCGAATCTCAGCCGAGATTGCATGAAATGATCTTATTAGATAATATAATTATTTTATCCTTGGTATAGGATATTTAAATCAATTAATTTTTTTGCGTTCATGAAAGATGTTTTAACAAGGAAATATCCACAAAATATAACGTTTTCCCAACTAAGTCTAATGTTTCAAATACTCCCCATCCATTATGACAATATAAATAAACCAGAGGTGACAAAAGAATAAGCCAGACTACATATATAAGACTTTTTGATTCCAACTGACAAAGCTTGTAACAACATCGTCTTTGTTATTACAACTGTGTTGTAAACGAAGTTGGCATTAATTCCACATTTGGTGATTGTACTCCAGCTGTCCTTACAAAAAATGAAATTTTTCCAACTCATGCTTTAGTATTAGACACATTTGATATCCCAGTCAATGGGATGGATGAATTTGAGTTACCGTACCTATATTGGATTCCTAAAATTTTCCCCAAACCCTTACAAAGATACATTGCTGGATCTAGTAATTGTTCTACGAAGCCCATATATTTGCTCCTGACGAAAATATGAACAGCTGTGAATTAGAAGCTTCAAACGTACAGTGCCATAACATATGCCCTACGTGGTGTAAATCAAATGTGGATTCTAAGACATTCTAGATTTTTTTGTAAATTTGAAATCGCAAAATCTTTCTCTAATCAAAATCAAAACGTATGACTTTTGAACACTTTACACGACCATTCCGCACGTTAAATTAAAGTCTAGACTTTTGACATCATAGACAGGTGCTTCGTCAACAAAAATGGAAAAAGGACCAGGTGATCTAGTGATCAGTCATCCAAAAAAATACTTTCATAAACGCCACTCTGAATCTACACACAAGTACTCTGAACTTAAGATTTAAAAAAAAAAAAATGCTGGAGTTCCTCTTTGATAATATCTTCGTAATATTTGGCGATCAGGACTTCTAACAGTCAATTCGGATTCCCTTGGCACAAATTGTGCTCCTCTGTTAGTTGACTTGTTTTTATATTCTTATTACGCAGAATTTATTCAAATGCTTCTACATAAGACGAAATAATATCTTTCTCTGGCCTTCAGCTCAACAAGAATATATATATGGACAACGTTTTATCAATTAACAATAATCATTTTCATTCGTAAGAAGATTCGATATATCTTAGTGAACTCAACAAAAGACACCACAGGGTCCACTACATCTGCTTTATACTTAAATATTTTATTGAAAATAGACGTTAACGGCAAACTAACAACTCAGCTTTATAACAAACAGGATGGTTTCAGCTTCTCCATCGTCAACTTCCCATATTTCTGTAGCGATATTCCATTATCACATGCATATGGTGTTCATATATCTAAACTGACTCGATACCTAAGAGCTTGTTCTGCATATGATCACTTTTTAAATCGATATCGGCTACTGCCAAACAACTTGATATTACAGTGGTTTTAACAGTTTAGGTTAAAGTCAGCATTTCACAAATCATATAGTCGTTATATGATCTAGTTTACCACTACAACCCATCAACCCATCATTGGGTCAATTGCCGTCTGGTGTCTTTCAATACCAATTGGTAGACTGTTCGTTATAAACTAATTTTGATTTCGGATTACTCCGTTTACCTGATCAAGATATAGGTCCCATGGCGGGTGTGACCGGTCGACAGTGGAGGTTTACTCCTCCTAGACACCTGATGCCACCTCTGGTATTTCCATAGGTCCGTGTTTGCCCAATTCTTAATTTTGTATTCTTTATAGGAGTTATGAGATTGATCACTGTTCGTTATTTTTACCTTCACATTACTGACTGTCCTAACAATCAACAGAGGAATACAATGTTTTGCCTTGCTGTTATAAACTCAGAATGTAAAGACTACACAACGGAGGAACTATTCAACTTTTAAGGTTATAATCTCTCTATGACATCAATCGTTAATGTTAATTACCGTACCAATTAGCAAAGAGCTTACAGAAAATCGGATCTCTATGAGCAAGATATAAAAGAAAAATATAAATACAGTGTTCATGTTTTCTTGGCATCCTTTTATGCCCCATGTGTTCTAGGCTACATGAACAGAAACAAATTACTTATAATTCTAAAATGTACGGAAGCCGATAGGTGCCAGGGTATAGAATTAATACTACTTATTATCTGGCGGCCGCCAGTTAATTTATGTGGCCGCCGCCACTCAGTTTAAATCATTTATATGACTGTCACCAGTTATTCAATTCCACTCTCTCTCTCTCTTTCTCTATCTCTCTCTTAAAATGAAAGGGGTGCAATCCCTCCCAATGCTTAGTAATATGTATGTGATATATATATATATATATATATATATATATATATATATATATATATATATATATATACATATATATATATATATAGTTTATTGTTTTTCTTTTCGGACATGTTGGATCAGCTCTTTGGACGAATAAGGCATGTCCTAATTCGCTCCACTTTTAACATTGATTGGCAAGCCTAAAAACCAAAAACATGTAGTCTGCGTTGTAAATACGTTTGTAGATTAGTGTAGTTGTAGTGCTAGATGTATTTATATGTAGTTTTTGTTATTATGCTCTGTTGATATTGACCACATTATGTAATTGTTTTCGTTTGTCATGAAGAAGGGACGGGTCGTCCCGAAAGTTTGATAATCTCGTTGTTCGTGTCGTTGGTCATTTTAGTGCTTTGTATAATTTTTTGTATTTGACCTTGCATCCATGTTGTGGATCCGACACTTTGAGGTATCGGGTGTTGTTGGAACTTTAGTGCTTATATATATATATATATATATATATATATATATATATATATATATATATATACAATTAAGAGCATTAAATTATTGTTTTTCGATTGTACTGTTAAATACGTAGACCCACGGAGTTGACCCTCCATTTTCTGACAACGTTCAATTTCTATTATTTCCACATGCAAACTATAATTATTTTCAAATGTGAAATAAGATTAATTGGCCCCCACCCCACTCTTTTGGTGGTAGAAATGAATGGTAAAAATGTAATAATGAATGAACTGATCAATTGAAGAATGAACGGAGCCCTCTCCCTCCAATTTAAGATTTTAGGTTCCTTTTCTGCTTTTCAACAATTGTAGAAGACAATTTCTCCTCCGACTGTCCCTATACACTTTGAAAAACGATGCTGCGTGTTTGCGTACTATTCTAAATCTTTCCAAAATAATCACTCAGCGATACGAATTACATTGTTTTTGCAAATGGCAGCCGTCATATATGAATTAAGTGGCGGCCGCCAGATAAAATAACTGGTGACCGCCAGTTAATTTATATGGCGGCCATCAGTTAATTTCTATGGCGGCCGCCAGATAATAAGTGGCGGCCGCCAGTTAATTTATATGGCGGCCGCCAGATAATAAGTGGCGGCCGCCTGTTAAATTAAGTGGCGGTCGCCACATAAGTTAAGTGACGGCCGCCAGTTAAATAGATATTAGTTCTATACCCTGGCACATATCGGCTTCCGTAAAAATGTTATAGATATTTATATGAATTACTTGTGCATGTGCGAACATTGTTTTTGAATGCTTGTTTGATATGTTTTCTATGTTGTGTTAACAGCGAAAGAGAAAACAAACCCATGAAACTTGATCTCATTCATGTTGACATAATGATGATGAACATGGGGATGATGATGATGATGATGATGATTAACAATGATAAATTCGTTTATTTAGACAGGGTTATAATCATAGCACAAGTTCATATTGTGGTCCTGTAAAGGGCAATAAAAGATATACTGCATATCGTCATTTAAAAATGATGATAAATGAAATAATAATTTTAATGCTGCCAATATGCTGATTTAAAAGATGCAAAAGAATTGCAGATACTGACAGACACAGACAACTGATTCCTTAACGTTGTGGATGATACCTCACAACACAGTTTATAATATTTTGGTAAATATGAAATATTTACTACTTCTTGTTTCCCTTGTACTAACTTGACTGACAAAACTAAAAACATCCATGCATCAATACAACCTGTGAATGGGTCAAATGCTGTCTAACGTGTTTCATAGCAATTGTTGGGTCGTTCTTACTATTTTGACTACGGATTACTCCTTTTACCTGATCAAGATATAGGATGCACGGCGAATATGACCGGTCCACAGAGGATGCTTACTCCTCCTAGGCACCTGATTCCACCTCTGATATGTCAAGGGCCCGTGTCTGACCGTCTGCCCTACTCATAATTTTGTATTCTTTATAGGATGCATGAGATTGATTAATGTTCGTCATCTTCACCTTCTCGTTCTGGTGTCATATTTTTGAGAACCTTAAAAGCAAACACAAGCTTTCTATATGCATGTACAAAAGAATCATGAGCAGGCCATCCATTCAAGAACACTACAATATCAACGGTAGGAGTTCGAGTTTCTTTCATATTGATAATAATTCTGATGACCGTTTTCTGTAACTTAACAAGTCTATCAACAAAAATGCTGTTTTTTGGCCAAACACCAACGAGTGGAACAACTATCAAATTGAATAAATAACGGTGTTATATTTCAAGAATGTTGTACTTAATTGACCTATTTTCTTTGAAAGTTCCTTGCACAAAGAATCAATGTGTACGTACTTTAAAAGACATTCATATATTTGTATAGTTTGGCACTTTCAGCAATATCTACACAAAACCACCTACTTTAAATGCACATTTTTTAAGAGTTCTCGTTCAGCGCCCATAAACATACAATGTGTTTGCTTTAGGTTCATCATAAATTTATTACTTTCCAACCATTTCATAGAGTTTAAAGATCATGTAGCCTTTGTTCAATACATTCATTAGATGTACGGGAAACATCCTGTGATGTATCGTCTGCATACATAGAAACATTTCAATGATTCAGACACTTAGGATAATCATTAACATATAAAATGAAGACCAATGGGTCCAATATTGACTCATGAGACACTCCCAACGAATTTCTTTTTCATCAGACAAATCACCTTTCCCTCTAACACATGGTGATCTTCCACTAAGATGAGACTAATATATAAGAATTTTGACAATTAACTTATGTAACAATACTTGATGATTTACAGTGTCAAAGGCATTTTGAGATCAATAAAAAAAAACACTGTTAATTTGTCACCATCTATGTTATCAACAATGTTATAAAAAGCCGCTTCACATGAATTCTTTGATCTGAAACCGGACTGATGTTCAGTTAAAAGCTTGTTGTTATTCAAATTCTCGTAGAATGAGTTAAAACATGTATTTCTATAATGTTGTTGACAATTGCTAAAATTTACACAGGTCGATAATTGTTCACCCCAAAATTGTCGCCAGATTTAAAATATTGGCTTACTTTCATTCGGATGCAACCTCATTTTTCTAGACATATTCAACAGAAATAAAACTTCGGCAATCACATCTGAGCTCATTTTCAACATTTTTACAGAAAGAGCATTGATGAATTTGACATAACTTTTACTTCATTTTTGACAAAATCAATAGAAATATTTGGAATGTTAAAACATCCCCTTAGACATTAAATATTCTATTTCGGGTAATGGAGTTTAGTGCCGCAAAAACATTCTTTAAAGTATTGGTCATGTATTTAGCATTAAGGTGGATCGATCCTCATGTGACTTATCAATATTAATGGTTGAAAGTGGAAAAACTGTATTAATTTCCAGTCAATATAGTTTAACCTAATCAATAACTAAAGAAAACATGTATGGTGCCACCTTTTTAAAGATGTCAGACATACACAAACAGAAGTATATATCAACACAAAAAATCACACATTTTCGTTAAACAGAATAATGAAAATTGATAAAAACTTGGTGAAATGACAAATTTTAAATGTCAATAGTTTAAATAAACTGCTAATTCATAGATATTTAAAAATTAGTAGTAGATATTAGGGAAATCATTGTATAATAGACATGCAGTAGAGGAAATTCCAGCATAGGAGTTATATTGCCCTTGACAACATTTTTTGAATTATAAAGAATTGATTATCTATGGAAAATAAAAACTTTTTCCGCATCAATAGTTTACCAATTTTTATTTTATTCAATTAATGAAATTCCTCCGAAAGATATATTTTTATCATGCGCAAAATTTAATGGAATAAAGATTTTACAAAAATCTATGATATTTGGTAGCGGATGCCGATGTTTTTGGTAAAAACTGTTTTAATTCCCTCTGTATTTTATATCGGCTTGATTTACACGTATTCCATTTCTCACAAATAAGCGTTTCCCGTCGTTGAGTTTTGACACTACCCTGATTCTTGTGGTCTTACAGGGCCGTAAATTAACCTTCAATTTGGAGGAAGCAGGGAATTAGGCGGGGGTCTGAACACATTTCGTGCAAAATCCTTGATTCTAGGGCCTTCTAAGATGTTACTTGACTAACTCATTCTAAAAGAAAGATTTGGAATGCTTTTTAAGGGAGGTATCATGTTCTTAGTTATTGGAAACAACATAAATTCTAATGAACATTAAATTTTAATTTTTTTTGGCTCAAAAGTTGGAGGAGGCAGCTGCCTCCTCCGCCTCCATGTAATTTACGGCCCTGTCTTCTCTGTAGTATTCAATCGGATTTATTTATATCCCTATGTCGCATCTCTAAAAGTCATCGTTTATCTATTTTTCCTTGTCACTGCGGATACCGGTATGTCGTTCTTATATCGGCTTGTCGACAACTGTCATAAACTTAGAGCGGAAAGAGGACCACATGCTATCGATATCGGGTAACAGGTTCCAAGCAACAGCATATATGATTATTGTTAATAAAATCGCTTTCAAACAGGATTTTTTATTCCTATACTTTACATGAACATGGGTAAGTTGGGGATCACCTCTGAAGTTGTTTCGAACCGAATACACCAGGTGATGATCGTTCAGCCCGATTGATAGCATTTGAGGGTGGATCCCCCTCCCGCTTTGAAATCTAAAATTAAATGGTAGACCCCCTTTTAAAAATTCCTGGATCCGCCTCTGAAACTCGTCTTGATATGTTTGTACATGTATATTAAAAAAGATGGCATTATCATAATAGTAAAGAAAATAATACAAGTCGACTTTATCTATCAGGTTACCATCTTTACATGCAAGTACCTTTTGTGGAACACCCCCTCACTTTTTTCGACAACATACCGTTATTTTCACATACAAATCCAGTTAATTTTACACACAAAGTAAAACCTATTGGCTTATTATACCCTCTCCCAACTTATTTTATAATAGCATTAGTCAAGTTAATGGTGGTGGACGTGCTTGAAATGATGAATTCACCCCCACGTAGCGAAAAGGACCCCCTCCCACACACCCTCACTACAACGATTTAGGATTTTGAAGTATGGACAAATTTCACTACCGAGTAGGTTTCTTTTTCTTAGTCTGTCAATCAAGAATGCCAAAACATTTGAATTGTGAGGTCAACTTCTCAGGCTGAGAGGAAATATCCATCCATTTTTAATGACGTGTTAAAACTAATACATGCCAAGTTAGACGATGCATACTAACAATATCAAATGTTTCAAACATTTGACCATTATGTTAGTGATGAAATATACCCCCCCCCCCCTCTCTCTCTCTATCTCTCTCACTAATTGATATTCAGTGGATGTTTTTCTGTGTTACTCTGTTCAGCATTTTTGCGTTTCAACAAAGAAATAACATAGGATACTATCTTTCAATGTTTTAATTTTTCATCTAAGGGCACTAATATTAAAATACAATGTATATGCACTACGGAGTCGCCTATTTTGATTCTGATGATGACAGTTTATTTGTAAGACACGATACCTATTGGGTACCAGCCATATCTTTTCGTGGATAACTTGTTTTTACGGGTCCACCCATAAGCTAACCCTTCCTCGCTGTACCCCATGGTCTGTTTAACAATTTGTCCTTTTTTAAGGCTGATTTCTTGGCTGTTTCGCGCAATATAATCAGTGTTGGCGACCACTCTGATATTCCGCATTCTTCCAATATCGTCATTACATGTAACTGAATCATAGGAGGGGTCATCGTTCATCGCCTTTTTAAAATGATCCCCGCCAGTTCTTCTGCGGGAATGGTTGTCTTCAATCTGGCTAGTTTTGGTCTCATCGACACAGAAATCCTTGACCGTGAAAGGATTTGGCAGAGGACAAGAGGATTCTTCTGGTAGTTCTGAAGTTTCTATATCATCCTCAGAATATTCCGTCACCAATGGTGAGGGGAACTTCATTTTTAGTGAATTTTTCAGCATTGCACCTGAATTGAAAGTGCACGCTGTCGTGTTTTGAGCAATGTGTGAACTTTTAATATTCTGTGGCGGATCTTGCTGTCCTTGAGGTGTAGAACTACGTATTGGGACTGTTAGTCTCTCCCTGGCCGTCATTCCATCCTCTGTAACATGTAATACCTGATTGTGTGGTTTTACGGAAGGATTATTCACCAAAAACATGTCAACCCCCGTAACAAGCCCCGCCCTCTTCAGTCTTGCCCTCTCTTGTATCTGTATCCAATTCTGATTGAGAATTTCTAGAATGTCAATATTTTGTAGGTTTGTGAAGTGTTCTAAATTCTCATCCATGCTTTTATGAATTAAGCCGTAGCGCGGAAGGGTATCTTGTTCAAACTGTGAAATAACTTCTTGAATCACGGTATATCTGCCCCTGTTTAATTCCTTAAGTTCTAGATACATCATTTGTAGAACCTTCTTTTTGCTACTGATGAAGGAACGTAATTTTGCCCCATCTTTCATACACGTTACAGCGGTTGTTACAATGCGTTCTCGGAGACGAGACATCTTTGTTTTCAAGGAATCTACTTTGCGCATGGCCCTGGTGGATTGTTTCCTGATCTTCTTGGAAAGTTTTTCTTCCAACGCAATCAAGCGGACTTTCTTGTTGTCTATCGCCTGCGTATGATTTTTGACTGCGTTTTCAAGATCCTCCCGCTGTGTATTGTACGACATGAATTCTTCCTCTATTTTCGTCAAGCCCATCCTCTGTTCCCGCCGGAATTGTTTCAGGATTTTTTGATAAGGGCCATCACTGGCCATGAGTTTATCATAGATATTTCTATGAATCTCTGCCAAATGGTCGGTATCCCCAAACGGCGCTGATTGGAAGAAACCCAGTATGTCTCTACCGCCAACTTCTTTAGGCAAATTAATGCGATAGTTGTTCCTCCAACTTTCAATTTCTTGCACATACGTCAGCTCTGCTTGTGCACGGTTGCGTATGATGAGACCAACATCCTCCTGAAAACGAATGGTAATCTTATTTTGTTGAATGCCTTCTTCTACCAAATAAAAATCTATGTTGTCACTCATAGTTAACATCAACACTAGCTGGACTAATTGTGACGATTATTCTAACATTGTGACGTGGAACTGGCTATGACGTGGAACTGACTATGACGTCAGTGTACTTGAGGTTATGGTACAATCCAATCGTAACTACTCGGCTATTTCCGTAACCGCAAATGAACCGGACGATTGGGTACAATCGTATAACTACTCGGCTATTTCCGTAACCAGAACATGAGTCTGTATGATATTTCAGGCACATAGCACTTA
This sequence comes from Ostrea edulis, assembly GCF_947568905.1. NCBI lineage: Eukaryota > Metazoa > Mollusca > Bivalvia > Ostreida > Ostreidae > Ostrea > Ostrea edulis. The sequence continues at coordinate 66,212,546 of NC_079166.1, read as the reverse complement.
TTAAAAAAAAGATAAATGGAATAAAAATTTTTTAATAAAAATAAAAAGGGAGGGGTGGGCAGTCAGGGAGAAATTGTCAAAAATTCTTGATAAACAAACAAACAAAAAAGAACAAGAAAAAAAAATAAAACCCAACAAAAACAAAGTGAAAGTCTGAAAAATATGGGGGTTCTTTGCCGAAACTATATAAATCCGAAACCGGGTGGGTGGGGGGTCCTGGCACTACATAGGTTCAAGCTTAGACTACAGTCCTACTACCAAAAAGTTAGGGGGAGAGGGAAACAAATTAGCTAATTTACCTTGCTTTGCATGTTTTAGAATAATGGAGAGTGAAGGGGAAGAAATCAGAGTTTTCATTCCTCACTGCAGGCAGGATTCTTGATATTATTCAAATCTGATACTCTGTGACATTTGTACATGAATTTTCTTCTATTATAAGGCATGTGGTACAGGAGCCACACTTACAGTATAACACTGAACACTAACACTGGGTTTGGTGAACTTCTTCGGTGAATCATAGTGAAATATCGCTCTATTCTACCGCCTTTTGTCTCTAAAAGAACAAAATGAAAGCAGAGATTTTCATTCATTTATTATGTTTTTAATAAACTTTGGGAATAAGTCGCAACTGCATGATTATATATTTCAACGTATAGTACATTTGAATATATTGAACTTGTTATCCCTTTAGACGCCGTTTGTTTTAATGCCATACGCCAGAGAGAGAGAGAGAGAGAGAGAGAGAGAGAGAGAGAGAGAGAGAGAGAGAGAGAGAGAGAGAGAGAAGAGAGTTAATTTACTTATACGAAGAAGACGCCAGCAAAACACGTTAGGAGAGTAGCGACCGTGGAATGCAACAATAACTTGCGGGATGCATATCTGGATTTAAATCAACAAAAATGGGGGGGGGGTGGTAAATCTAATCTGGGTAAACCCACACAAACGTTCAAAGTTGACCACTCTGGGTAACCGCGGACGATTACATATAGGCTACATGTACGATGTAATTATTAGGGTGTGTTAAAATCACCCAATAATTACATGTACTTCAGTTGTGATCAATCAAAATCAATTTCACAACAGTTAACAAGAGGCCCATGGGCCACATCGCTCACCTGAGTCACCTTGGTCCATATCAGAAGACTTTCCATATATATTTGTATGTAAAACCGTTGTCCCTATTATGGCCCCAACCTACCCCTGGAGGCCATGTTTTTACAAACTTGAATCTACACTATGTCAGAAAGCTTTTCTGTAAATGTGAACTTCTTTGGCCAATGGTTCTTCAGAAGAAGATTTTTAAAGATTTTTCCTATATATTTGTATGTAAAACTTTGATCCCCCCTTGTGGCCCCATCCTACCCCCAGGGGCCATGATTTGAACAAACTTGAATCTGCACTATGTCAGAAAGCTTTCATGCAAATATAAGCTTTTCTGGCTCAGTGGATCTTGAGAAGATTTTTAAAGATTTTCCCTATATATTTGTATGTAAAACTGTAATCCCCTATTGTGGCCCCATCCTTCCACAGGGGGCCATGATTTGAACAAATTTAACTCTGCACTATGTTAGGAAGCTTTCATGTAAATATCAGCTTTTCTGGCTCAGTGGTTCTTGAGAAGAAGATTTTTAAAGATTTTCTCAATATATTTGTATGTAAAACTTTGAACCCCTATTGTGGCTTCATTATACTCCCTGGGGGCCATGATTTTAACAAACTTGAATTTCCACTATATCAGGAAGCTCTCATGTAAATATCAGCTTTTCTGACTTAGTGGTTCTTGAAAAGAAGATTTTTCCTATATACTTGTATGTAAAACTTTGATCCCCCTTGTGGCCCCATCCAACCCCCGGGGGCCATGATTTTAACAAACTTGAATTTGCACTATATCAGGAAGCTCTCATGTAAATATAAGCTTTTCTGGCTCAGTGGATCTTGAGAAGAAAATTTTAAAGAATGTCCCTATATATTTGTATGTAAAACTTTAATCCCCTATTGAGGCCTCATCCTTCCACAGGGGGGCCATGATTTGAACAAACTTAACTCTGCACTATGTTAGGAAGCTTTTATGTAAATATCAGCTTTTCTAGCTTAGTGGTTCTTGAAAAGAAGATTTTTCCTATATATTTGTATGCAAAACTTTGATCCCCTATTGTGGCCACATCCGACCCCCGGGGACCATAATTTTAACAAATCTGAATCTGCACTATATCAGGAAGCTTTCATATAAATCTTAGCTTTTCTGGCTCAGTGGTTCTTGAGAAGAAGATTGTTCCTATATATTTGTATGTAAAACTTTGATCCCCCTTGTGGCTCCATCCTACCCCCGGGGGCCATGATTTTAAAAAACTTGAATCTGCATTATATCAGGAAGCTTTCATATAAATCTCAGCTTTTCTGGCTCAGTGGTTCTTGAGAAGATTTTTTAATGACCCTACTCTATTTTTACCTTTTCTTGATTATATCCTCTTGGAAGGTGGCCTGGCCCTTTATTTTAACAATTTAAAATCCCCTTTACCTAAGGATGCTTTGTGCCAACTTTGGTTGAAATTGGCCCAGTGGTTTTTGAGAAGAAGACAAAAATGTTAAAAGTTTACAGACGGACAGACGGACGAATGCCGGAATACGGGTGATCAGAAAAGCTCAGTTGTGCTTTTAGCTCAGGTGAGCTAAAATCCAGTCATTGTTCACAGAATAGTTACACACTCTGTCACCGCATCAGGAACAGGTACACGGATTACGCAACTTCCGAGATATCAGCTCTCCTGTGATCGTTATAGTGGTTGTTTCAATACTGTAGAGTAAAAGAAAATTTATATTCTCCAAAATTAGTTAAATTTGTTAATTACATGAATTTGATGAAATATAAAACAGGGGCAAAAATTTCCATAGATAGTGTTTTCAATGGGAATTAATTCACATACATGTATCTCCATATACGGTAACATGTGCATCTCCGTGGGGATCCGGGTTAGAATAGGTCCTCAGTACCCCTTACTTGTCGTAAAAGGTGACTAAATGGGGTGGTCCTTCGGATGAGACCGCAAAAACCGAGGTCCCGTATCACAGCAGGTGTGGCACGACAAAGATCCCTCCCTGCTAAAAGGCCGTAAGCGCCTAGCATAGGCCTAAATTTTGCAGCCCTTCACCGGCAATGGTGACGTCTCCATATGAGTGAAATATTCTCGAGCGGGACATTAAACAATATTCAATCAATCAATCCATGGTTCTTTTACCTGTATAATATAAACAAATTACATATCTGTTTTTAAATTTTTTTATTTAATATAAACCTGTTCTTATCTAAATACAAATTCTTTATGTTCAGCTGAAAAATCATTTGCACATCACAAATTTTATCTAAAAACAGAGAAACCTCTATGCAAATGAAATATGTTGATATTTATTTTAGGTCATATGATCGAAGTTAGTATATCAAAAGCTCCTTTGTGCATTTTCCATCATGGATATACATATGTAACATGTGTTTAACAAAACAATTAAAACACACCATCCGCCAGGATAGATGTAAAAAAAAAAAAAAAAAAAAAAAAAAAAAAAAAAACCAACTCAATACACATTCTAGATGTATTACAACTCAATTCTAAATTTGCCAAATAAAATACAATGCTGCATCTTTTTTGAAAATGATTTGTAAATCATCACACCATAAGACTATGACGAAGTAGTCTTTAGACTTACCATAATATGGAAACAAAAATACTTAGCAAATCTATCCATAACAGACACATGCTTCCCCCAAAGAATTAAAGGTGCAGTATATTGTTATAATTTTAAAAAATCAATGGATAGATACAATATTATATAAATAAAAATTATTTCATTTAAGAAATAAAAACAAGTGAGCATGTATGGATTCATTGATCTATAATACAGAACCTCAAATTCCAAAATATTATTTACATTTTGAAGTAAACACAAACAGGTACATGTACATGTATATTTATACAGTGTATGTACATTTCTATTTAGTCATGTACATGTATGTATGCATTTTTGAATTCCATAGACATAATCGAACATCGAATGATAATACATGTTCCTAAACAGTATATAATGACACACTGGAAATTCCAAAACAAACTCCACCTGCAATGAACATGCCTATCACATTTACATTAACTTCAAAATCACCTCCGACTTTTATCTCTGATCAATAATGGCTTAAACAATGTATGATTTAACTTCCTCCTTGTCTATCAAATAGAAATGAATATTCAGCCTGAAATCCGCAAAAAGGAGACTCATTCAAATCAATTTGGACACAGATGCAGCACGCATCTGGATGTTTATAGCGATATCTACACCGCTGTTCCTCTCTCCAAGTTCTGTTTAATTTCTGCCGTGTAAGTTCCATAAAAGCGTTCCAGTTTCTTGTTGAATTTCATATTACGTTCGTTGATGTAGTCAATATCAGCATCTTCATCGAAAGTTCTACGACGACTGTATTTCTCTCTCTTCTTGACTCTAAAAAACAAAAAAATGAATCCCAACTTTCAATATAAAATATGATTGAAATAGGTATTAAGGTGGGTCCTTAGTCCTGGATTTTTGGGGTTTAGGTAGCATTATTTTGTTTGGAATCAATAAATTAACATTCAGAGTAATGAAAAAATGCAAATTAGTTAAGGATTTCCATATTAATTTTCATTACAGACACTACTGAAGTCATGTACCCATAGTAGATTTTTATGAAATTCATTAGAAACAGTTATTTGTCGTTATTTTAAAATAAAAACAACAAGAAAATTGTTTAATTGCATTTATTTATCAAGAAACATTTCAATAACTACAACACATGTCATTTTCAATATGTTCATCAAGTTTTAGAATAATAAGTGCAGAATTATTGAATTAGCGTTGTTCTCCAAAATGTTAAAAAAGAAATAAATGTGGACACAGTTTCCTTATAGCATGGTTTACATATAATTGTTTCTGTTTATATTAGTAGATGTACATCTGTTATAGTTATTTATGGGAAAAAATCCATACCTTTCCTTAATAATTTCAAATTTATAGCTTCTAGAGTATGTATACCCCCATAAAAAAACGAACTCTGGCACCATACAGCTGAGCTATTCAAAATCACTCGTGGATTAAAATTTTATGTAATTTCACGAAAAGACACAGATAATGATTCCTTATCACCTTGGTAAAATGTTTGTGAAATATAAAGGGAATCTATCGCATAATGGACTTGATAAATAATTTATTGAAAATGGAGTTATTGTCCTTAGATTCAATATTTTGAAACATATCATTGACTATTCAAATATAACTAAGACTTTTGAAATATTTTATGGCTGACAATCTTTTTTAAAATAACTATTGAAAAAAACTCCAACAAAATGTATGTTCCAGTCATTAAATCATTGACTTTGCAAAATCTTATGACGTCACAGGAGTGTGGAACTACGTTAAGTTGTGAAATTATAAAACACACACAATATCCTTATGACTGATTAAACGTAACTTGTATCCTTAGTGTTATGTGTAGTTTTTCAGATGATTACAATGAACAGAATGAATTTTTTTCAATGGTTTAAAAGAATTGTCTATTGAGATGGGATTTGAATCTAACACTACTTAACACAAAAAGCTTTTAACTGAAATTTTTCTGACAAAAGAAATAGAGATAAAGCATGAAAATGCACAACGCTGATGTAAGAGCCCAAGCTAGGAGTTGTTAATTTCACAATGGTTTCCTCATTAGAAAGCACTTAGTGTGATTGTTCGCTCACAATGGTCTCCACATTATCATGAAACATTTTAAGTATGATTGTTTGCTATCAAGAAGAATCTTTATGGAAAAAAAGCATATTTACTATATGATCAATGAAGAGCATTTTCACAATATGATCAATGAAGAGCCCCACCTTAGTACCTGAACCCCCTGACCCTGGGGTCATCTTAGAACCTGAACCACTGACCCTGTGGTCACCTTAGAACCTGAACCCCTGACCCTGGGGTCACCTGAGTACCTGAACCCCTGACCCTGGGGTCACCTGAGTACCTGAACCCCTGACCCTGGGGTCACCTTAGAACCTGAACCCCTGACCCTCGGGTCACCTTAGAACCTGAACCCCTGACACTGGGGTCACCTGAGTACCTGAACCCCTGACCCTGGGGTCACCTTAGTACCTGAATCCCTGACCCTGGGGTCACCAATTTCACAATTTTAGTACATGGATTTCTCTCCTGATTATTATGATGTACTCAGTTTGTGAGTTATGTCCAGGACTAATGAAGATGTTTTTTGCAGTTTTACCATATAAACAAAATGCATGTATGAGCCCACCCTTGACCCTAGCACTGGAACTTTTGAACCAGGGACAATGAATTTGAGAACTTTGGTAAAAACTACACTAGCTTGTCATGTTTAAAACTGTTTCCTGAATGTTCCAGAGTAAAGAAATAGATTTTCCAAGACTGTACTCTTTTCATAGGTCTGAGAAGTATTATCCAAGAATTTCTATATTCACATTGTACTTTCATTTCATTCATCAAGATTCATAAACACAATGTTCATAACTGCATCACATTCATGAGGAAATGGCTATCGTTACTATTGGTAAAGATATCAAAGACAAAAACATTGGAAATGTAAATATAAACAAATACACATTCGGAGATGACATTTTAATTTTGAGGGAAAAAAAATTCTACACACAGAGATTTCTACAATAGTTGACAATACTTACTGTTTCTCCAGGTCTTCCACCATCCTATCAACAAACTCGGGTTTATCCTTCCACTGGTTCATGTCCAGAGTATCGCGTGTGGCATAAAAATATTCACCTCTGTATTGAAAAATACATGCGAAGTGAATTGGCATAGCTTTCTAAGTTTTATCTATTACACAGGACAGACTGACAGGAGTGGTTTTTTTTACATCATCAGTTTCGACAGATGAATCTAAAAGCCTTAATTAAGAATTTGTATTCATTAGAGTTAGTTATGCATTCATTTAGGTTATGCCTACAATCTTTGATAGCCACATATTTTCGATGTGAAGCGTTGCAGTTCATACCCTCATTTTCAAAAGTGAAGTTTAGTTTATATATTTACATTCTACTTTTGAAGTTTAATTTATACATGCATATTCACATTCTACTTTTGAAGTTTAATTTATACATGTATATTCACATTCTACTTTCATATCTGTTGGATTTTCCAGCCATTAAAATAACCATACTACATTTATTTTTTTCACAACTCCTTGCATTCATGAGGAAATGGCTATCATTACAATTGGTAAAGATATCAAAGGCAAAAACATCGGAAATGTACATCATATAATATACTCTTGGCTATCTGAGATCACTGTATACATGTACCGATTCAACTCCAAACAGAAAGAAATACGACAACAGTACATTGTAGCTTTTCTATGGAAAATAACATTTGTCTGATACTCTAATTTTATGAACTGAAATATATAGTACTATACTTACATTTTCTCTTTTTGCTGGTTGTAGTTATTCATATCCGGCTTCATTTCCTTAGTTAACCTCTGATACTGGCGGAATGTGGCAGCTTCATAATCTACAGAATTAAAGAGTCTACACGTCATATATACTGGTAGTAAATGTGGCAGCTTCATAATCCACAGAAATAAGGAGTTTACATGTCAAATCTACTGGTAGTAAATGTGGTAGCTTCATAATCTACAGAAATAAGGAGTCTACGTGTCAAATCTACTGGTAGTAAATGTGGCAGCTTCATAATCCACAGAATTAAAGAGTCTACATGATACTGACGAAATGTGGCACCTTCATAATCCTAAGAATTAAAGAGTATACACGTCAAATCTACCAGTGAAAGTGTAATGTTTAGTAACAGTAAAGTGTAATGTTAAGTAATAGTTACAGTAAAATGGTAATGTTTAGTAACAGTAAAGTGTAATGTTTAGTAACAGTAAAGTGTAATGTTAAGTGGGTTTTTTTTGTTTGTTTCGATGTTTTCTGCCACACTCAACAATTTTTCAGTTATATGGTGGCACCCAGTTTTTATTGGTGTAATGTTAAGTAATAGTTACAGTAAAATGGTAATGTTTAGTGACAGTAAAGTGTAATGTTTAGTAACAGTAAAGTGTAATGTTTAGTAACAGTAAAGTGTAATGTTTAGTAACAGTAAAGTGTAATGTTTAGTAACAGTAAAGTGTAATGTTTAGTGACAGTAAAGTGTAATGTTTAGTGACAGTAAAGTGTAATGTTTAGTAACAGTAAAGTGTAATGTTTAGTGACAGTAAAGTGTAATGTTTAGTAACAGTAAAGTGTAATGTTTAGTAACAGTAAAGTGTAATGTTTAGTAACAGTAAAGTGTAATGTTTAGTAACAGTAAAGTGTAATGTTTAGTAACAGTAAAGTGTAATGTTTAGTGACAGTAAAGTGTAATGTTTAGTGACAGTAAAGTGTAATGTTTAGTAACAGTAAAGTGTAATGTTTATTAACGGTAAAGTGTAATGTTTAGTAACAGTAAAGTGGTGATATTTAGTAACAGTAAAGTGTAATGTTTAGTAACAGTAAAGTGGTGATGTTTGATAAGACGTTTAGTAGCTGTAAAGTGTAATGTTTAGTGACAATAAAGTGTAATGTTTAGTGACAATAAAGTGTAATGTTTAGTAACAGTAAAGTGTAATGTTTAGTAACAGTAAAGTGGTGATGTTTGATAACAGTAAAGTGGTGATGTTTTATAAGGGCTATTCCAGAAATAAATACATGGGGGGGGGGGTGGGGGGGGGGGGGGGTCGGGAGGCACCTTTTGTATATACCAAGGCTAAAAACTTGTTCTTGACACCGGTAACACGGTCATTGACTATGGAAATGGTATACAATTGAGGTAAATGTAAGAGGATCATGAAAGGTGAAGATAAAGACCGGTGATCAATCTCATAACTCATCTAAGCAAATAATGCAAAATAAAGATTTGGGTAAATGTGGACCCCCTGAATATACCAGAGGTGGATTTAGGTGCTTAAGATGAGTAAGCAACCAATGTCAACCGGTCACACCCGCCGTGAGCCCTATATCTTGATCAGGTAAACGAAGTTATCCGTAGTCAAAATCAGTGTGCCAAGAACGGCCTAACAATCGGTATGAAACACGTCAGACATCATTTGACCTAATGATAGGTTGTATTGGCAAACTAGATCATTATAACGACCATAGAATTTTTGAAGTGTTATATTGAAACGAGATTGTTGAAACCACTGTAACATCATCTTGTTTGTCAGTAGCCTATTTTTAAAAAAAAAAATTATAATACGCAGAGCAAGCTCTTGCGTATTGAATCAGTTAAGAGATATTAACGCCAAAGATTATTAAACTTAAAAACTGGCGTGCAGTAGAGAAAATGTTATACATTCAACTAGACATGCAGAAGGATCCCATGTTAAATTCATGTGTAATGAAAACGACGCGTTTATGTGGCAAAAAGTAATAAGTAGAACGCAATCATATTTTCGTCAGCGCTGTTCGATGCCCACCTAATCAAATGAATTAAGAGAAAATCGATTGTTTTAAAGTTGTATGGTCCGAATTTCCAGCTTGTAAAACCGCTGTTTAATCATCTCACTACGTATTTATAAGTCTTTACGACATGTCATACATCATTTCACCTCTTTGAAGCAGAATTACTTGATTTCAAATAGGTGTCTACTAACAACCGTCACTCAAGTGACAGTCACGTGTGCAATTCAAATTGTTCACCTCTTCATCTGTGGTCTTATCTGTTTAAAACTGTGTACATTTTGTTACAACAGTACCGTGCTATAAGTTTAATAGAAATAAAAATATAAAATACCTCTTAGTAATTCTTTGTTTTTTCTTCTTTCAGCCTTAAAAACCCAACAAAAATACCATACGGTTTCTTCACAGATCACTGGATGTGGGTGGAGTTCATATATGGTCCTTGTTATTTACCTGGAATTCACCTGGCCAAGACATCAGAGTGTAGCGCATAGTTTTGATATACATAGGACCTGTGGTGATAGTGTTTGAATAATGGATTAATTCCTAAAGATAGCTGACACACAGACTACCCCCCCTCACTCTCTCTCTCTCTCTCTCTCTCTCTCTCTCTCTCTCTCTCTCTCTCTCTCTTAGAAATTAATGTGCAAATTATTGATTGATTTCTGATTGTGTAATTTATAATACATACATATAGTAGGGGGGGGGGGGGTTACAATTATATTAAAATTGCATCGTTATGACAATCAGAAATCAAACAATAATTAGAGCATTAAATTCTAAAATTTGTAACTTATTGAAATAATTTATATGATCAATTTATGATATCTCTATATTTCTAAAAGAAATTATTCATTGTGTCAATGACTGAGGGTAAGAGAGAGAAAGAGGGGGTAGATGTAGACTGTCAGCTACCATTGGGAATACAACCATTATAGATTCACAATGAACACAGAAACTCTGCAGACAGCCCTGAGACATGTCCTGTCTATATCAAAACTAAAAAAAATAATATAGACAGTTGCGTCTGAGTTAATACATATTATTATATGATTGAATAATTCCTAGCTCTCTAATTGGCTGAGATCCAACAATGTAGAAATCATACTACGTTATGTTTACCTGCGCGTAACCTTCCAGGTGAACATAAGGAATCTTTTTTTAGAAATCTGTTGTCAAAATCGGTGCCTAAAGAACGGCCAAAAAATTGGTATGAAACATGTCAGACACCATTTGACCCAATGATAAGTTGTATTGGCAAACTACATGCAGATCATAATATTACGACCATAGAATTTGCACATTTCTGACTTTAAACAAAACTGTTGAAAAACTTACACCATCAACTTGTTTGTCAGTAGCCTTCGATTAAATAAAAGGGATCATACGCAGAACAAGCTTTTGTGTATCGAATCAATTGAGAGACAAAGACACTAAGTGCAGGTGATAATGGAATATTGCTACACAAATATGGAAAGTTGACGATGGAAAGTCATTCCGTTTGTCATAAAGTTGAGTTTTTAGTTTAAGGATGACTATTAAACTGCAAATATTAGGTATATGTACAGTTGTATCAATAAGACTTAAAATGAAATATTTACGTGTTTCAAGATTTAAAAAAATCTCTCTTAAAACATTTTTATTTCAATTTGGAATAATAAGTTTCTGTTAGAAATACATGCCTTTGGTCCATGTATTGCAGTCCTTTTGTAAGGAACAGCAACTTTTTAAATTGTGTATTTAAGAGAGATATGGTTTCATTTATTTTGCATCAGTGATGATTCGGAGGTTCGACCATTATTGTGACCAATTCCTTTTAGATCGCATAATATATAATACATGCTAAGATGAAATAAAAACTTCACGTTCTGTGATTTTTAGGTGAAAGCGCCCATTGCAATCGCTTTGTTGACTTCTACGTCACAGAGGTCATTCAGCCTTTTCCGTGGAACTCCAACAGGAATTTACCAGAATAATGAGGGAATGCACATTAACATTTGGAGTGCGTTCGAAACTGTAGTTCTTCAAACCTTTAATTGATTGACAGAACATCGAGATATTTCTTCTTAGCATTATTCGATCCTTTATGAATCATCGTATAAACGATTTCGTACAATATCAACAATATCATCCTTTTCATGTATATCCTGTGCTGATTGATTGAATGTATATTGTTTAACGTCCCTCTCGATGATTTTTGCCGGCGAAGGACTGGAAATTTAGGCTTATGCTCGGTGTGTACGGCCTTTGAGCAGGGAGAGATCTTTATCGCGCCACACTTACTGTGACACAGGTCCTCATTTTTAGCGGTCTCATCCGAAGGACCGCCCAATTTTATCACCTATTACGACAAACAAGGGGTACTGAGAACCTATTCTAACCGAATCTCCATGTTTTTCCTGTGCTGAATAACCGACGAAACGTTATTGTTTTGCCAAGACACCCATGTGGAGTACATCTTTTATTTGACATACGGAAGGTAAACAAACTTTTCTTTATCATTGTCGTAATTTGGAGAGAACCTCGTCCAACTGGTGGTGGGATACAGATATGATTTGATCGCAGTGACCTGTACGGTATAAGCTTAGATTTATAATGAATTATGTTTACATATAGTCTTATGCAGGTTGTAAACCAGTGTTATCAGCATGGTTGATCATTGTTGTCTGCCTAGAAATTAATATAATAAGTGTGTGAATTGTATAATTATAATTTTACTATATATTCAAATGCAAAACGCTCAAATTTGTTTAGAAATTACAGGAGCAATTCTTCTTCTAAATACTTTGTCAAAAATTTACCTCACCTGAGCCGAAGACTCAAGAGAGTTTTTCGGATCACATTTTGTCCGCCGTTCATCTGCTTGTCGGTCCGTAAAGTTTTAAAAATATTTAAATTTTATTTTTCATAACCGCTGGTCCAATTACAATTAAACTCGATATAAAGCATCTTTGGGTAAGGGAATGTGTTCAAATGAATGAACATGCCCACTAAAATATTATTGGTACAATCTCTCAAATGATTGATTTTATAAGAAAGTCTCTAAACTGAGAAAGAAATTTGTAACTTTTAAAAATATGAATTTCTAAACTGTTGAACTCAGACAAAAAAATGCTTTGCTTATTATTGATTTATATGATGTACAGTTCACATATCTAAGTTAAACCGCCAATATCGTATATTTGTCCACAGTCAAACCATCTGTCTAGTTTTCTTTTCCAGGACAACATAATGTTGATATGTTAAATTCTACTGTAAAATGAAGTTTTGAGCAATGAACAAATTAAAATGCATCTCTTAAATTATAATAACCATATTTACAATACATATTTTTCGTACACATGTTATTTTTCGAATATCTTATACCAGATATGACTACATGTATATACATGTATTGCATATTGTATTTATCTACCAAATTTTGTATTAATTGCATGGTTCCTTCACTTTTCCTATCTAATTTAAACACAATTTAATTTGGTCGTGCACGCGTGACTAAAATCCACCCTATTCAATCATGATTTATTAAAGAGACCTGGTTCAAGGTCTTAAACAACTACGAGTGGATAGAATAAAATATTGTCTGTGTGTGAAATTTTATACCAGTATTTAAATATGTCCTCCGGGTAGCAATTAGGTGATCAAGCTGCCGGTGTGTGCAAGCAAAATGGCGGACTTGAGCTTTAGATAATTGATGCGAATTCGAATTTCATTGAATTTGATTGACAGTGATACGCAACCTCTGATTTGGGGGAAATTCTGAAGAATATACATTAAGATTTGATTACTGAAAATTCTGAAGGACATTACTGTATGTGAAATTGCACGTGTTTATTGCCTGATTCAGGATGACTTTTCTTCCATGTTGATCGATGTGAATATTGTGATCTGAAAATATTCCTGAAAATTGATATTTCTTAGTAAGTTGCTTTTTGATATATGTTTTAAACTTCATTTATGAAGAACGAAAGAATTTAACAACAACAACAACAACTACGACTACTACTACTACTACTACTACTACAGTAGTAGTAGTAGTAATAGTAGTAGTAGTAGTAGTAGTAGTACTCCTCCTCGAGAAAGTTTGTTGTGATTCTATATCTCGGGTTAAATTTAAGGTTTAAACCTCCATGAACTGTCTAAGAGAAGGACAGAATACCACACAAGAGCTTTATGATAACGTTTGATTATGAGCAATTGATAAAGGAAAGTTTCATACGCTAAAACCTAATTATTAACCCAGTAGTTATCAACGATTAGTAACAATCAAGGAAGGCAGTCACGCTTTTTGAATTCGGTATTTCAGTCACCAGAATTGGTATGGAACAATGAATATAAAAAAAATTGGGTGGCTTGGGCCCCCAACAGAAATAGGAGATCAGACATGCTGATAGAGCGACATCAGTCTATTCAACCTCTCTCTCTCTCTCTCTCTCTCTCTCTCTCTCTCTCTCTGTGTGTGTGTGTGTGTGTGATGTATCTGTTATGCCCATCACGATCTTTTCATGAAAATATACTATAAGGTATGCACTCACCATCTTGTGGTCAGGATTTTGTCACAAAGGGACCCATCTAGCAATCTAATTCATCATTTGAAACAATTTAAAAGCCACGGGCACAGTTTTATATATCTCTATCGGCATTTCTGATCTTTTTCTGATGGTCGGCCAGGTCATCCAGATATTCTGTTTTCAAAATCATTTTCAGAAATTATATCTAGAAAACGCATGGAAGTCTTTTCTGTCATAACCGAAAATATTGAATCTCTTATAAAATAGTCTTAATACATTTTTCACCTAAACCCATTTGCAAAGACATGGCAGACACTCTTGAAACATGGATGAAGATATATTGAATGTGTAGAAAAAACCTCACCTTGCTGTTGAATACAGGTAAACTCCAATTGATGGCACTGATTATAAAACCCAACCAATACAAAATTGCATCAAGATAAATATTGATGATCTTGATTACGGGATAAAATGTACGGAAGGGTTATGATAAATTAGATATAGACCGCAAAGAGTTTTCATTTCTCGTGTGAAACATGTATTAAGTATGTTGTCAAACTTTTCTCTCGCCACTCAATTTAATCCTTAGCTTCCCCCCGCACCAAATCTCTTGGTACTCGAATAAAGTTTACCAACATATACATGGAACGTGTATTTCTACTGAAGATGCCTGTCGCTAGATATTTGTTTTGTATTAAGCATATTAACAATTTCAAGAACATTTAAAGGGAGTAAACATGAAAATGTAACAAATGGTTTTCATTTGTCATTTTAATATACATAATGAATTCTGAAAAAATCATGAAGATGTAACTTTCTTTAGTGGGGAGATATTTTATAAAGATTAACAAATCTTTTCAATTCCTGGGAGCTGCCATATTGAAAATAAATATTACTTCCCTGTTGGGTTATCTCTTAGTATCCACTAGAGGGCAGCACGGATGCTGACGTCAGTAGGATGCATTTTATTTTTGGCATATTCATGATCGTACAATCACAGCATCAATGTTAAAATGTAATCAGCAGAAAGTGAATTAAATGTGGGACATTAACTCATAGTTTGAACTTGATGTTACAGAGGAAGAAATTGGAAAATGTTTCTCAGAATGATGCTTCTTTACCAGCAGTTGATTTTAATGAGAAAGAAATTTTCCTTGATTTGTGTGCTTGTGGAAATTGTACCTTTGTACTTTTAACAAGTGTTTTTATTGCAACGAGTTTGAACATTTTGTGTCAGATTACACACATATACTCATACATGTAAAGTGCAGTTCTCTGCATCCATATTTTAACAATGTGTGTCTAAGTTCTGTTATAATTGACACATCCCAAGAGGATTTTAATAATAAGAAAAAAGACAAAATTACCTTCTGTTTTCACGTGAATTAAAATCTAAAGAGAACATGCCATTTGTGTATACATATTTTCAATTACACGCAAACACATGATAAAAATCAGTACCAATTCTGTTACAGACATGCAATCAAGATTTATGGCCTGCAGACAGTTATCAAACTGGGTCAGACGAGTACAACCTCTTAAGGGAAAATCAGAGTAGTTTTACCCCCATTTGTTGTGACAAGAATTTAGGGAGCATTTCCCAATGAACACTGCAATTATGAAGGATTTCTTGAAACTTCAGGCTCAGATACAAATTCTGAATAAGAATTGTTACAGTGCAAACAAATGATATAATTGTAAATTTATTGCATCTCCAAAATTTATTTGTAGTCCATGTACATCAATTATCATAAATATATAAATTACTTGACATTGTTGCAATACTTTAATATGACACAGCTATCTTAATTATCTCCTTACATTTTTAAATTTAACAGAAGTAATTGAATTTGAATCTTGAAATATACAGTGCTTCTGAGTAAGTTCAGAAGTTGGAGCAGCTGGAGATATTTTGCGGGAGTGTTTTCCTCTTTATATTGATACATTGTAATAACATTTAATTTCAATTCTTTTTACACCAAAACCTTTTCCTACCATTCTAAAATGAATCTATAATCTTCTGCTGTAACACTGAGAGACCCAGTCATCAACGTGTATCTCGTCTACGTCAGAGCACAGATGCATGTTGGAAAATAACAGATGACATCCATGAACCTTTCATTCAAAATGTTTGATTAGTCAAATCTCGTAATAGAATCAAGCAAACTAGTTTTAGCCACGTCATTTCGTTTCAGGGGGTCTTTTAAGTTTCTTATGCAACAAATATTTTTTCAAGTTCACTTCCTTCAAGAAACATATCAAGAAACAATACCCTCTTTGATAGATTAAACAATGTCTGTATGAGAATGACGAGACGTTGCAATTCCATGCGAAATATATACAGTTTATATTATGTGAAAAATGCAATATGACTAGCAATGTATATGTTTGTTTTTATATGAAAAAAGAATCGAAAATGAAAATCCTCTATAGAGCATCTTTTTCACGAAAATTATATAACAACACTTCTTCTGTATTTTTATTATTATTATCATTATTATTATAATACATATAGTTATAATTCTGAAATGGTGACTTCAACTAACAGTGATTTATGAAAGATAAAGATAACAAACAGTGATAAATCTCACAACTCCTATAAGCAATAACAAATAGAGAGTTGGGCAAACACGGACCCTTGGACACATGAGGTGGATCAGGTGTCTAGGAGGAGTAAGCATCCCCTATTGACCGGTCATACCCGCCGTGAGCCCTATATCTTGATCAGGTAAATTGAGTTATCCAAAGTCAATATCAGTTTGCCAACAACTACCTAATAATCAGTATGAAACACGTCAGACAGCATTTGACCCAATGACAACTTTACTGGCAAACTAGATCGTTATAACGACAATAGATCGTTACAATAACAATATAATTTGTGAAATGTTGACGTTAAACGAGGCGGTTAAAATCCCTGTAACGTCAACTTGTATGCCAGTAGTCCGCCTCAATTTAAAGTCTTGCATAATGAATCAGTTGAAAGAAATAAACACCATATGCAGGTGATAATGAAATATTGCTACATAAATATGGGAAATTGACGATAGAGAAGCTGAAATCATCCCATTTGTCATAAAGTTGGGTTTTTAATTTCTCGTTAACGTCTTGCAGTTTTGTTTAGAGCTTTTAAAATCTATGCTTTGACTGAGAATTACAAATTAAATACTGTACATGTGTATTTGATAGGTGGCACAAATACCCATCGCGGATAAAAGGTGAAGATGAAGGCAAAACAACATGGCATCGTTATTTCTGTGTTAGTTGTCTGTGCCCTAGTTCACTACGTCATCTACAACCTCCTCCACGATCCGAACCAATACACCACCAACAACCAGCCTGATATTGATAGAGCTAGTCGCATTGTTTCTAGTGTTGGAGAAGGACAAGAAACAATATCTAATATCAACTCCTATACTATTATGTATTACGACATGCCTTCGTGGATGTCTTTCAATATTAAGGTTCTGAATTCTTCCACCTGTCCACAGGTGAAAGGCCAGTGTTTGGTATACACTGACAACAAGTACTTGGACTCGGCAAATGCAGTTATTTTCTATGGAGAAAGTCTAGGAAAAGTCCCAGAGAAGAAGGAAGGACAAATATGGACGTTCTTTTCGATTGAATCTCCTTTTCTGTATTCAGTAGGAGAAGAATGGAACGATAAATTTTCCTGGACATTGACATATCGAGAAGATTCAGATTTTAAATGCTTTTATGGAAAAGTCTATAAAAGAGAAACACCCCTTGTGCGGAACTACTCAGAGATATTCAGGAAGAAAACAAAGAATGTTGCCTGGGCGGTTAGCAATTGTAACACGCCCTCCAAAAGAGAATGGTATGTCAAGAAGCTACAACAATATATCGATATAGATATATACGGCAGATGTGGAAAACTTAAATGTGGAACAAGGTCCGCTGCAATAACTGAATGTCATAAAAAATTCGCGGAAGAATACAAATTCTTCCTTGCTGTTGAAAACTCAGTGTGTAAGGATTACACAACGGAAAAATTGTTCAACTTTTTCTTTCATGATCTCGCAATGATTCCAATCGTTAATGGCCCTCAAAATGTACACGAGTATATTCCAAAAGGTACATATATCAACATAATGGATTATTCATCACCATCTGAATTAGCACAGGACTTACAAAGAATAGGGTCTGATGAGGATCTCTATTCTTCATATTTAAGGGGAAAAGATAAGTATGGTGCTCGACAATTTAGTTGGTATAATGTTTTATGCCCTATGTGTGCTAGACTACATGAGGAGAAACAAACTTCATCTATTCCAGATATCAACTCATGGATATGGAAAGACACTTGTATTAAACCATCATTAATGTTATATTTATAGTCTATATTTTAGAATTAAACCATGAAAAGAACTCATTAGTACCGCACCTTTTTAATAAAGTCATTTACTGTCAACACATGAAATGTAATTTCGGTTGAGAATAGACTTGGCTGAATATTTGACATGAATTATGAAGGATTGATCCGAGTTTCGGTGGAGGAATCAGTACAAATGTTCAGCCGAGATTGCATGAAATGATCTTATTAGATAATATAATTATTTTATCCTTGGTATAGGATATTTAAATCAATTTATTTTTTTGCGTTCATGAAAGATGTTTTAACAATGAAATATCCACAAAATATAACGTTTTCCCAATTAACTCTAATGTTTCATATCAATTATGACAATATAAATAAACCAGAGGTGACAAAGGAATAAGACAGACTACATGAGAAATATAAGAAATTTTGATTCCAACTGACAAAGCTTGTAACAACATCGTCTTTGTTATTACAACTGTGTTGTAAACGAAGTTGGCATTAATTCCACATTTGGTGATTGTACTCCAGCTGACCATACAAAAAATGAAATTTCCAACTCATGCTTTAGTATTAGACACATTTGATATCCCAGTCAATGGGATGGATGAATTTGAGTTACCGTACCTATATTGGATTCCTAAAATTTTCCCCAAACCCTTACAAAGATACATAGCTGGATCTAGTAATTGTTCTATGAAGCCCCTATCTTTGCTCCTAACGAAAATATGAACAGCTGTGAATTAGACGATTCAAACGTACAGTGACATAACATATGCCTTACGTGGTGTAAATCAAATGTGGATTCTAAGACATTCTAGATTTTTTTGTAAATTTGAAATCGCAAAATCTTTCTCTAATCAAAATCAAAACGTATGACTTTTGAATACTTTACACGACCATTCCGCACGTTAAATTAAAGACTAGACTTTTGACATCATAGACAGGTGCTTCGTCAACAAAAATGGAAAAAGGACCAGGTGATCTAGTGATCAGTCATCCAAAAAAATACTTTCATAAACGCCACTCTGAATCTACACACAAGTACTCTGAAGTTAAGATTTTAAAAAAAAATGCTGGAGTTCCTCTTTGATAATATCTTCGTAATATTTGGCGATCAGGACTTCCAACAGTCCATTCGGATTCCCTTGGCACAAATTGTACTCCTCTGTTAGTTGACTTGTTTTTATATTCTTATTACGCAGAATTTATTCAAATGCTTCTACATAAGACGAAATAATATCTTTCTCTGGCCTTCAGCTCAACAAGAATATATATATGGACAACGTTTTATCAATTAACAATAATCATTTTCATTCGTAAGAAGATTCGATATATCTTAGTGAACTCAACAAAAGACACCACAGGGTCCACTACATCTACTTTATACTTAAATATTTTATTGAAAATAGACGTTAACGGCAAACTAACAACTCAACTTTATAACAAACAGGATGGTTTCAGCTTCTCCATCGTCAACTTCCCATATTTCTGTAGCGATATTCCATTATCACATGCATATGGTGTTCATATATCTAACTGACTCGATACGTAAGAGCTTGTTCTGCATATGATCACTTTTTTAATTGATATCGGCTACTGCCAAACAACTTGATATTACAGTGGTTTTAACAGTTTAGGTTAAAGTCAGCATTTCACAAATCATATAGTCGTTATATGATCTAGTTTACCACTACAACCCATCAACCCATCATTGGGTCAATTGCCGTCTGGTGCCTTTCATACCAATTGGTAGACTGTTCGTTATAAACTAATTTTGATTTCGGATTACTCCGTTTACCTGATCAAGATATAGGTCCCATGACGGGTGTGACCGGTCGACAGTGGAGGTTTACTCCTCCTAGACACCTGATGCCACCTCTGGTATTTCCATAGGTCCGTGTTTGCCCAATTCTTAATTTTGTATTCTTTATAGGAGTTATGAGATTGATCACTGTTCGTTATTTTTACCTTCACATTACTGACTGTCATAACAATCAACAGAGGAATATAATGTTTTGCCTTGCTGTTATAAACTCAGAATGTAAAGACTACACAACGGAGGAACTATTCAACTTTTAATGTTATAATCTTTCTATGACATCAATCGTTAATGTTAATTATCGTACCAATTAGCAAAGAGCTTACAGAAAATCGGATCTCTATGTGCAAGATATAAAAGAAAAATATAAATACAGTGTTCATGTGTTTTCTTGGCATCCTTTTATGCCCCATGTGTTCTAGGCTACATGAACAGAAACAAATTCCTTATAATTCTAAAATGTACGGAAGCCGATAGGTGCCAGGGTATAGAATTAATATTTATTTAACTGGCGGCCGCCAGTTAATTTATGTGGCGGCCGCCACTCAGTTTAAATCATTTATATGGCTGTCACCAGTTATTCAATTCCTCTCTCTCTCTCTCTCTCTCTCTCTCTCTCTCTCTCTCTCTCAAAATGAAAGGGGTGCAATCCCTCCCAATGCTTAGTAATATGTATGTGATATATATATATATATATATACACACACACAATTAAGAGCATTAAATTATTGTTTTTCGATTGTACTGTTAAATACGTAGACCCACGGAGCTGACCCTCCATTTTTTTGACAACGTTCAATTTCTATTATTTTCGCATGCAAACTATAATTATTTTCACATGTGAAATAAGATTAATTGGCGGATTGGCCCCCACCCCACTCTTTTGGTGGTAGAAATGAATGGTAAAAATGTAATACTGAATGAACTGATCAATTGAAGAATCAACGGAGCCCTCTCCCTCCAATTTAGGAGTACGAAGTTTGGACAAAAGAGACATTTTAGGTTCCTTCTCTGCTTTTCAACAATTGTAGAAGACAATTTCTCCTCCGACTGTCCCTATACACTTTGAAAAACGATGCTGTGTGTTTGCGTACTATTCTAAATCTTTCCAAAATAATCACTCAGCAAAACGAATTACATTGATTTTGCAAATGGCAGCCGCCATATATGGATTAAGTGGCGGCCGCCAGATAAAATAACTGGCGGCCGCCAGTTAATTTATATAGCGGCCGCCAGATAATAAGTGGCGGCCGCCAGTTAAATTAAGTGGCGGCCGCCACATAAGTTAAGTGGCGGCCGCCAGTTAAATAGATATTAGTTCTATACCCTGGCACATATCGGCTTCCGTAAAAATGCGAACATTGTTTTTGAATGCTTGTTTGATATGTTTTCTATGTTGTGTTAACAGCGAAAGAGAAAACAAACCCATGAAACTTGATCTCATTCATGTTGACATAATGATGATGATGATCATGGAGATGATGATGATGATGATTAGCAATGATAAATTCGTTTATTTAGACAGGGTTATAATCATAGCACAAGTTCATATTGTGGTCCTGTAAAGGACAATAAAAGATATACTGCATATCGTCATTTAAAAATGATGATAAATGAAATAATAATTTTAATGCTGCCAATATGCTGATTTAAAAGATGCAAAAGAATTGCAGATACTGACAGACACAGACAACTGATTCCTTAACGTTGTGGATGATACCTCACAACACAGTTTATAATATTTTTTATAATATGAAATATTTACTACTTCTTGTTTCCCTTGTACTAACTTGGCTGACAAAACTAAAAACATCCATGCATCAATACAACCTGTGAATGAGTCAAATGCTGTCTAACGTGTTTCATAGCAATTGTTGGGTCGTTCTTACTATTTTGACTACGGATTACTCCTTTTACCTGATCAAGATATAGGTCTCACGGCGGATATGACCGGTCCACAGAGGATGCTTACTCCTCCTAGGCATCTGATTCCACCTCTGGTATGTCAAGGGCCTGTGTCTGACCGTCTGCCTTACTCATAATTTGGTATTCTTTATAGGATGTATGAGATTGATTAATGTTCGTCATCTTCACCTTCTCGTTCTGGCGTCATATTTTTGAGAACCTTAAAAGCAAACACAAGCTTTCTATATGCATGTATAAAAGAATCATGAACAGGTCATCCATTCAAGAACACTACAATATCAACGGTAGGAGTTCGAGTTTCTTTCATATTGATAATAATTCTGATGACCGTTTTCTGTAACTTAAAAAGTCTATCAACAAAAACGCTGTTTTTGGCCAAACACCAACGAGTGGAACAACTATCAAATTGAAAGTTCCTTGCACAAAGAATCAATGTGTACGTACTTTAAAAGACATTCATATATTTGTATAGTTTGGCACTTTCAGCAATATATATCTAAACAAAACCACCTACTTTAAATGCACATTTTCTTACATTTTTAAAGAGTTCTCGTTCAGCACCCATCAACATGCAATGTGTTTGCTTTAGGTTCATCGTAAATTTATTACTTTCCAACCATTTCATAAAGTTTAAAGATCATGCAGCCTTTGTTCAATACATTCATTAGATGTACGGGAAACATCCTGTGATGTATCGTCTGCATACATAGAAACATTTGAATGATTCAGACACTCAGGGTAATCATTAACAAATAAAATGAAGACCAATGGGTCCAATATTGACTCAGGAGACACTCCAAACGAATTTCTTTTTCATCAGACAAATCACCTTTCCCTCTAACACATGATGAGACTAATATATAAGAATTTTGACAATTAACTTATGTAACAATACTTGATGATTTACAGTGTCAAAGGCATTTTGAGATCAATAAAAAAAAAACACTGTTAATTTGTCACCATCTATGTTATCAACAATGTTATAAAAAGCCGTTTCACATGAATTCTTTGGTCTGAAACCGGACTGATGTTCAGTTAAAAGCTTATTGTTATTCAAATTCTCGTAGAATGAGTTAAAACATGTATTTCTATAATGTTGCTGACAATTGCTAAAATTTACACAGGTCGATAATTGTTCACCCCAAAATTGTCGCCAGATTTAAAATATTGGCTTACTTTCATTCGGATGCAACCTCATTTTTCTAGACATATTCAACAGAAATAAAACTTCGGCAATCACATCTGAGCTCATTTTCAACATTTTTACAGAAAGAGCATAGATGAATTTGACATAACTTTTACTTCATTTTTGACAAAATCAATAGAAATATTTGGAATGTTAAAACATCCCCTTAGACATTAAATATTCTATTTCGGGTAATGGAGTGTAGTGCCGCAAAAACATTCTTTAAGGTATTGGTCATGTATTTAGCATTAAGGTGGATCGATCCTCATGTGACTTATCAATATTAATGGTTGAAAGTGGAAAAACTGTATTAATTTCCAGTCAATATAGTTTAACCTAATCAATAACCAAAGAAAACATGTATGGTGCCACCTTTTTAAAGATGTCAGACATACACAAACAGAAGTATATATCAACACAAAAAATCACACATTTTCGTTAAACAGAATAATGAAAATTGATAAAAACTTGGTGAAATGACAAATTTTAAATGTCAATAGTTTAAATAAACTGCTAATTCATAGATATTTAAAAATTAGTAGTAGATATTAGGGAAATCATTGTATAATAGACATGCAGTAGAGGAAATTCCAGCATAGGAGTTATATTGTCCTTGACAACATTTTTTGAATTATAAAGAATTGATTATCTATGGAAAATAAAAACTTTTTCCGCATCAATAGTTTACCAATTTTTATTTTATTCAATTAATGAAATTCCTCCGAAAGATATATTTTTATCATGCGCAAAATTTAATGGAATAAAGATTTTACAAAAATCTATGACATTTGGTAGCGGATGCCGATGTCTTTGGTAAAAACTGTTTTAATTAATTCCCTCTATATTTTATATCGGCTTGATTTACACGTATTCCATTTCTTACAAATAAGCGTTTCGCGTCGTTGAGTTTTGACACTACCCTGATTCTTGTGGTCTTACAGGGCCGTAAATTAACCTTCAATTTGGAGGAGGCAGGAAATTAGGCGGGAATCTGGGTGCCGCCCAGGCCCCCAGACGCTGAGCACATTTTGTGCACACTGAACACGTTTCGTGCAAAATCCTTGATTCTAGGGCCTTCTAAGATGTTACTTGACTAACTCATTCTAAAAGAAAGATTTGGAATGCTTTTTAAGGGAGGTATCATGTTCTTAGTTATTGGAAACAACATAAATTCTAATGAACTTTAAATTTTAATTTTTTTTGGCTCAAAAGTTGGAGGAGGCAGCTGCCTCCTCCGCCTCCATGTAATTTACGGCCCTGTCTTCTCTGTAGTATCCAATCGGATTTATTTATATCCCTATGTCGCATCTCTAAAAGTCATCGTTTATCTATTTTTCCTTGTCACTGCGGATACCGGTATGTCGTTCTTATATCGGCTTGTCAACAACTGCATGTCATAAACTTAGAGCGGAAAGAGGACCACATGCTATCGATATCGGGTAACAGGTTCCAAGCAACAGCATATATGATTATTGTTAATAAAATCGCTTTCAAACAGGATTTTTTATTCCTATACTTTACATGAACATGGGTAAGTTGGGGATCACCTCTGAAGCTGTTTCGAACCGAATACACCAGGTGATGATCGCTCAGCCCGATTGATAGCATTTGAGGGTGGATCCCCCTCCCGCTTTGAAATCTAAAATTAAATGGTAGACCCCCTTTTAAAAATTCCTGGATCCGCCTCTGAAACTCGTCTTGATATGTTTGTACATGTATATTAAAAAAGATGGCATTATCATAATAGTAAAGAAAATAATACAAGTCGACTTTATCTATCAGGTTACCATCTTTACATGCAAGTACCTTTTGTGGAACACCCCCTCACTTTTTTCGACAACATACCGTTATTTTCACATACAAATCCAGTTAATTTTACACACAAAGTAAAACCTATTGGCTGATTATACCCTCTCCCAACTTATTTTATAATAGCATTAGTCAAGTTAATGGTGGTGGACGTGCTTGAAATGATGAATTCACCCCCACGTAGCGAAAAGGACCCCCTCCCACACACCCTCACTACAACGATTTAGGATTTTGAAGTATGGACAAATTTCACTACCGAGTAGGTTTCTTTTTCTTAGCCTGTCAATCAAGAATGCCAAAACATTTGAATTGTGAGGTCAACTTCTCAGGCTGAGAGGAAATATCCATCCATTTTTAATGACGTGTTAAAACTAATACATGCCAAGTTAGACGATGCATACTAACAATATCAAATGTTTCAAACATTTGACCATTATGTTAGTGATGAAATATACCCCCCCCCCCTCTCTCTCTCTATCTCTCTCACTAATTGATATTCAGTGGATGTTTTTCTGTGTTACTCTGTTCAGCATTTTTGCGTTTCAACAAAGAAATAACATAGGATACTATCTTTCAATGTTTTAATTTTTCATCTAAGGGCACTAATATTAAAATACAATGTATATGCACTACGGAGTCGCCTATTTTGATTCTGATGATGACAGTTTATTTGTAAGACACGATACCTATTGGGTACCAGCCATATCTTTTCGTGGATAACTTGTTGTTACGGGTCCACCCATAAGCTAACCCTTCCTCGCTGTACCCCATGGTCTGTTTAACAATTTGTCCTTTTTTAAGGCTGATTTCTTGGCTGTTTCGCGCAATATAATCAGTGTTGGCGACCACTCTGATATTCCGCATTTTTCCAATATCGTCATTACATGTAACTGAATCATAGGAGGGGTCATCGTTCATCGCCTTTTTAAAATGATCCCCGCCAGTTCTTCTGCGGGAATGGTTGTCTTCAATCTGGCTAGTTTTGGTCTCATCGACACAGAAATCCTTGACCGTGAAAGGATTTGGCAGACGACAAGAGGATTCTTCTGGTAGTTCTGAAGTTTCTATATCATCCTCAGAATATTCCGTCACCAATGGTGAGGGGAACTTCATTTTTAGTGAATTTTTCAGCATTGCACCTGAATTGAAAGTGCACGCTGTCGTGTTTTGAGCAATGTGTGAACTTTTAATATTCTGTGGCGGATCTTGCTGTCCTTGAGGTGTAGAACTACGTATTGGGACTGTTAGTCTCTCTCTGGCCGTCGTCCCATCCTCTGTAACATGTAATACCTGATTGTGTGGTTTTACGGAAGGATTATTCACCAAAAACATGTCAACCCCCGTAACAAGCCCCGCCCTCTTCAGTCTTGCCCTCTCTTGTATCTGTATCCAATTCTGATTGAGAATTTCTAGAATGTCAATATTTTGTAGGTTTGTGAGATGTTCTAAATTCTCATCCATGCTTTTATGAATTAAGCCGTAGCGAGGAAGGGTATCTTGTTCAAACTGTGAAATAACTTCTTGAATCACGGTATATCTGCCCCTGTCTAATTCCTTAAGTTCTAGATACATCATTTGTAGAACCTTCTTTTTGCTACTGATGAAGGAACGTAACTTTGCCCCATCTTCCATACACGTTACAGCGGTTGTTACAATGCGTTCTCGGAGACGAGACATCTTTGTTTTCAAGGAATCTACTTTGCGCATGGCCCTGGTGGATTGTTTCCTGATCTTCTTGGAAAGTTTTTCTTCCAACGCAATCAAGCGGACTTTCTTGTTGTCTATCGCCTGCTTATGATTTTTGACTGCGTTTTCAAGATCCTCCCGCTGTGTATTGTACGACATGAATTCTTCCTCTATTTTCGTCAAGCCCATCCTCTGTTCCCGCCGGAATTGTTTCAGGATTTTTTGATAAGGGCCATCACTGGCCATGAGTTTATCATAGATATTTCTATGAATCTCTGCCAAATGGTCGGTATCCCCAGACAGCGCTGATTGGAAGAAACCCAGCATGTCTCTACCGCCAACTTCTTTAGGCAAATCAATGCGATAGTTGTTCCTCCAACTTTCAATTTCTTGCACATACGTCAGCTCTGCTTGTGCACGGTTGCGTATGATGAGACCAACATCCTCCTGAAAACGAATGGTAATCTTGTTTTGTTGAATGCCTTCTTCTACCAAATAAAAATATATGTTGTCACTCATAGTTAACATCAACACTAGCTGGACTAATTGTGACGATTCTTCTAACATTGTGACGTGTAACTGGCTATGACGTGGAACTGACTATGACGTCAGTGTACTTGAGGTTATGGTACAATCGTATAACTACTCGGCTATTTCTGTAACCACAAATGAACATGAGTCTGTATGATATTTCAGACACATAGCACTTATTAAAAAAGAGAGATAAATGGAATTAAAAAAAAATATTAATAAAAATAAAAAAGGAGGGGGTGGGCAGTCAGGGAGAAGTTGTTAAAAATTCTTGATAAACAAACAAAACAAAACAAAAAGCAACAAGAAAAGAAAAAAAAAGATAAAACCCAACAAAAACAAAGTGAAAGTCTGAAAAATAAGGGGGTTCTTTGCCGAAACTATATAAATCCGAAACCGGGTGGGTGGCTGGGGGTCCTGGCACTACATAGGTTCAAGCTTAGACTACAGTCCTACTACCAAAAAAGGATAGGGGGAGAGGGAAACAAATTAGCTAATTTACCTTGCTTTGCATGTTTTAGAATAATGGAGAGTGAAGGGGAAGAAATCAGTTTTCATTCCTCACTGAAGGCAGTAAATAAACACTCGTGAACGTGAAACAGTCGTTGACATTTTGTTCCCGTGTGTTTATTTCGTACGAAATATTTTTCATTTAAGATGGATTCTTGATATTATTCAAATCTGATACTCTGCGACATTTGTACATGAATTTTCTTCCATTATAAGGCATGTGGTACAGGAACCACACTTACAGTATAACACTGAACACTGGGTTTGGGGAACTTTTTCGATGAATCATAGTGAAATATCGCTTTATTCTACCACCTTTTGTCTCTAAAAGAACAAAATGAAAGCAGAGATTTTCATTCATTTATTATGTTTTTAATAAACTTTGGGAATAAGTCGCAACTGATTATATATTTCAACGTATAGTACATTTGAATATATTGAACTTGTTATCCCTTTAGACGCCGTTTGTTTTAATGCCATACGCCAGAAAGAGAGAGAGAGAGAGAGAGAGAGAGAGAGAGAGAGAGAGAGAGAGAGAGAGATTTAATTTACTTATACGAAGAAGACGCCAGCAACACATTAGAAGAGTAGCGACCGTGGAATGCAACAATAATTTGCGGGATGCATATCTGGATTTAAATCAACAAAAATGGGGGGGGGGGGTAAATCATATCTGGGTAAACCCACACAAACGTTCAAAGTTGACCACTCTGGGTAACCGCGGACGATTACATATAGGCTACATGTACAATGTAATTATTAGGGTGTGTTAAAATCACCCAAAATTACTTCAAATGCGAAATGAGTTGTGATGAATTAAAATCAATTTCACAACAGTTAACAAGAGGCCCATGGGCCACATCGCTCACCTGAATCACCTTGGTCCATATCAGAAGACTTTCCATATATATTTGTATGTAAAACCGTTGTCCTTATCATGGCCCCAACCTACCCCTGGAGGCCATGGTTTTTGCAAACTTGAATCTACACTATGTCAGAAAGCTTTCATGTAAATGTGAACTTCATTGGCCCAATGGTTCTTGAGAAGAAGATTTTTAAAGATTTTCCCTATATATTTGTATGTAAAACTTTGATCCCCTATTGTGGCCCCATCCTTCCACAGGGGGCCATGATTTGAACAAACTTAACTCTGCATTATGTTAGGAAGCTTTCATGTAAATATCAGCTTTTCTGGCTCAGTGGTTCTTGAGAAGATTTTTAAAGAATGTCCCTATATATTTGTATGTAAAACTTTGATCCCCTATTGTGGCCCCATCCTTCCACAGGGGGCCATGATTTGAACAAACTTAACTCTGCACTATGTTAGGAAGCTTTCATGTAAATATCAGCTTTTCTGGCTCAGTGGTTCTTGAGAAGATTTTTAAAGAATGTCCCTATATATTTGTATGTAAAACTTTGATCCCCTATTGTGGCCCCATCCGACCCCCCCCCCCCCCTGGGACCATGATTTTAACAATTTAAAATCTGCATTATGTCAGAAAACTTTTATGAAATATCAGTTTTTCTGGCCCAGTGGTTCTTGAAAAGAAGATTTTTAAAGATTTTTCCTATATATTTGTATGTAAAACGTTGATCCCCTATTGTGGCCCCATCCGACCCCCGGGGACCATAGTTTTAACAAACCTGAATCTGCACTATATCAGGAAGCTTTCATATAAATCTTAGCATTTCTGGCTCAGTGGTTCTTGAGAAGATTTTTCCTATATATTTGTATGTAAAACTTTGATCCCCCTTGTGGCCCCATCTGACCCCCAGGGACCATAATTTTAACAAACCTGAATCTGCACTATATCAGGAAGCTTTCATATAAATCTTAGCTTTTCTGGCTCAGTGGTTCTTGGGAAGAAGATTTTTCCTATATATTTGTATGTAAAACTTTGATCCCCCTTGTGGCCCCATCCTACCCCCGGGGGCCATGATTTTAACAATTTAAAATCTGCATTATATCAGGAAGCTTTCATATAAATCTCAGCTTTTCTGGCTCAGTGGTTCTTGAGAAGAAGATTTTTAAAGATTTTTCCTATATATTTGTATGTAAAACTTTGATCCCCTATTGTGGCCCCATCCAACCCCTGGGGGCCAGGATTTTAACAATTTAGGATCTGCACTATTTCAGAAAGCTTTCATATAAATCTCAGCTTTTCTGGCTCAGTGGTTCTTGAAAAGAAGATTTTTAAAGATTTTTCTTATATATTTGTATGTAAAACTTTGATCCCTTATTGTGGCCCAATCCGACCCCCGGGGGCCAGGATTTTAACAATTTAATATATGCACTATATCAGGGAAGCTTTCATATAAATTTCATCTTTTCTGGCTCAGTGGTTCTTGAGAAGAAGCTTTTAATGACCCTTCTCTAATTTTACCTTTTCTTGATTATATCCCCTTGGAAGGTGGCCTGGCCCTTTATTTTAAAAATTTAAAGTTCCCTTTACCTAAGGATGCTTTGTGTCAACTTTGGTTGAAATTGGCCAAGTGGTTTTTGAGAAGAAGTCAAAAATGTTAAAAGTTTATAGACGGACGGACGGACACCGGAATACGGGTGATCAGAAAAGCTCAGTTGAGCTTTTAGCTCAGGTGAGATTAAATCCAATCATTGTTCACAGAATAGTTACACACTCTGTCACCACATCAGGAACAGGTAAACGGATTATGCAACTTCTGAGATATCAGCTCTCCTGTGATCGTTATAGTGGTTGTTTCAATACTGTAGAGTAAAAGAAAATTTAAATTCTCCAAAATTAGTTAAATTCGTTAATTACATGAATTTGATGAAATATAAAACAGGGGCAAAAATTTCCGTAGATAGTGTTTTCAATGGGAATTAATTCACATACATGTATCTCCATATACGGTAACATGTGCATCTCCGTGGGGATCCGGGTTAGAATAGGTCCTCAGAACCCCTTGCTTGTCATAAAAGGTGACTAAAAGGGGCGGTCCTTCAGATGAGACCGCAAAAACCGAGGTCCTGTGTCACAGCAGGTGTGGCACGACAAAGATCCCTCCCTGCTAAAAGGCCGTAAGCGCCTAGCATAGGCCTAAATTTTGCAGCCCTTCACCGGCAATGGTGACGTCTCCATATGAGTGAAATATTCTCGAGCGGGACATTAAACAATATTCAATCAATCAATCTATGGTTCTTTTACCCGTATAATATAAACAAATTACATATTTGTTTTTAAAATTTTTTATTTAATATAAACCTGTTCTTATCTAAATACAAATTCTTTATGTTCAGCTGAAAAATCATTTGCACATCACAAATTTTATCTAAAAACAGAGAAACCTCTATGCAAATGAAATATGTTGATACATGTATTTATTTTAGGGCATATGATCGAAGTTAGTATATCAAAAGCTCCTTTGTGCATTTTCCATCATGGATATACATATGTACTGTAGCAATTGTGTAAAACAAAACAATTAAAACACACCATAGTCCCATCCGCCAGGATAGATGTAAAAAAAAAAAAAAAAAAAAAAAAACCAACTCAATACACATTCTAGATGTATTAAAACTCAATTCTAAATTTGCCAAATAAAATACAATGCTGCGTCTTTTTGAAAATGATTTGTAAATCATCACACCATAAGACTGACGAAATAGTCTTTAGACTTACCATAATATGGAAACAAAAATACTTAGCAAATCTATCCATAACAGCCACATGCTTCCCCCAAAGAATTAAGGGTGCAACATATTGTTATAATTTTAAAAAAATCAATGGATAGATACAACATTATATAAATAAAACATTAATTATTTCATTTAAGAAATAAAAACAAGTGAGAAACCAGTGAAGATTGAAAACGCATGTATGGATTCATTTCTCTATAATACAGAACCTCAAATTCCAAAATATTATTTACAAACAGGTACATGTATATTTATACAGTGTATGTACATTTCTATTTAGTCATGTATGTACGCATTTTTGAGTTCCATAGACATAATCGAACATCCAATGATAATACATGTTCCTAAACAGTATATAATGACATACTGGAAATTCCAAAACAAACTCCACCTGCAATGAACATGCCTATCACATTTACATTAACTTCAAAATCACTTCCGACTTTTATCTCTGATCAATAATGGCTTAAACAATGTATGATTTAACTTCCTCCTTGTCCATCAAATAGCAATGGATATTCAGCCTGAAATCCGCAAAAAGGAGACTCATTCAAATCAATTTGGACACAGATGCAGCACACATCTGGATGTTTATAGCGATATCTACACCGCTGTTCCTCTCTCCAAGTTCTGTTTGATTTCTGCCGTGTAAGTTCCATAAAAGCGTTCCAGTTTCTTGTTGAATTTCATATTACGTTCGTTGATGTAGTCAATATCAGCATCTTCATCGAAAGTTCTACGACGACTGTATTTCTCTCTCTTCTTGACTCTAAAAAACAAAAAACGAATCCCAACTCTCAATATAAAATATGATTGAAATAGGTATTAAGTTGTGAAATTATAAAACAAACACAATATCCTTATGACTGATTAAACGTAACTTGTATCCTTGATGTAATGTGTAGTTTTTCAGATGATTACAATGAACAGAATGAATTTTTTTTCAATGGTTTAAAAGAATTGTCTATTGAGATGGGATTTGAATCTAACACTACTTAACACAAAAAGCTTTTAACTGAAAACTTTCTGACAATATAAATATATAAAGCATGAAAATGCACAACGCTGATGTAAGAGCCCAAGCTAGGAGTTGTTAATTTCACAATGGTCTCCTCATTATAAAGCACTTGGTGTGATTGTTTGCTCACGATGGTCTCCACATTATCATGAAACATTTTAAGTATGATTGTTTGCTATCAAGAAGAATCTTTATGGGGAAAAAGCATATTTACTATATGATCAATGAAGAGCCCCACCTGAGTACCTGAAACCCCTGACCCTGGGGTCTCCTTAGTACCTGAACCCACTGACTCCTGACCCTGGGGTCACCAATTTCACAATTTTAGTACATGGATTTCTCTCTTGATTATTATGATGTACTCAGTTTGTGAGTTATGTCCAGGACTAATGAAGACGTTTTTGCAGTTTTACCATATAAACAAAATATGAGCCCACCCTTGACCCTAGCATTGGAACTTTTGAACCAGGGACAATGAATTTGAGAACTTTGGTAGAAACTACACTAGCTTGTCATGTTTAAAACTGTTTCCTGAATGTTCCAGAGTAAAGAAATAGATTCTCCAAGACTGTACTCTTTTCATAGGTCTGAGAAGTATTATCCAAGAATTTCTATATTCACATTGTACTTTCATTTCATTCATCAAGATTCATAAACACAATGTTCATAACTGCATCACATTCATGAGGAAATAGCTATCGCTACTATTGGTAAAGATATCAAAGACAAAAACATTGGAAATGTAAATATAAACAAATACATATTAGGAGATGACATTTTAATTTTGAGGGAAAAAAAATTTCTACACACAGAGATTTCTACAATAGTTGACAATACTTACTGTTTCTCCAGGTCTTCCACCATCCTATCAACAAACTCGGGTTTATCCTTCCACTGGTTCATGCCCAGAGTATCGCGTGTGGCATAAAAATCTTCACCTCTGTATTGAAAAATACATGGGAAGTGAATTGGCATAGCTTTCTAAGTTTTATCTATTACACAGGACAGACTGACAGGAGTGGGTTTTTTTTTTTTACATCATCAGTTTTGACAGATGAATCTAAAAGCCTTAATTAAGAATTTGTATTCATTAGAGTTAGTTATGCATTCATTTAGGTTATGCCTACAATTTTTGCTAGCCACAGATTTTCGATATGGTACTCTCCTCAGTATAGCGTGTTATTTAAGATTTAAATTTTCTAATTTTGAAAACACATGAAGGCATGAACTTCAACAATTCATACCAGCATACTTCATGTACCATGTTAGCACTTCATGTACCATGTTAGCACTTCATGTACCATGTTAGCACTTCATGCACCATGTTAGCTCTTCATGTACCATGTTAGCACTTCATGCACCATGTTAGCACTTCATGTACAATGTTAGCACTTCATGTACCATGTTAGCACTTCATGTACCATGTTAGCACTTCATGTACCATGTTAGCACTTCATGCACCATGTTAGCACTTCATGTACCATGTTAGCACTTCATGCACCATGTTAGCTCTTCATGTACCATGTTAGCACTTCATGCACCATGTTAGCACTTCATGTACCATGTTAGCACTTCATGTACCATGTTAGCACTTCATGTACCATGTTAGCACTTCATGCACCATGTTAGCACTTCATGTACCATGTTAGCACTTCATGTACCCAGGGGTCGAAATTAACTTTTTCTACCACAGGCTAATTTTAGCCTGTGGGTAAAAAATCCACAGGCTAAAATGTAAACCTACAAACTAAAATAAAAATAATAAAGCAGTGCTCTTTTTTATATATTTTTTTAAATCAATGATTTTCCCCATCATTACTGAGTCTAGTGGGTCAACAGGCATCCTTTGGACAAGACACTAAGTTATGTAAGTCATATGGTGCAATGTTTAGGTCTCTTGATTATCGCACCTCTAACAGTCTAATCCACAACTTGTTTACCGCAGGTCTAGATCCAGTCTTCCAATTTCATGCCACATCAGGGTTGTCACTAGTGATTTTTTAAAGCGAATAGAGGACTCATGGTTTTATAAGCAGCACGATCACGAGTCCTATGAACTTTTTTTGATAATCAACTACGTGGTGAGCAATGCACTCATGTCATCACTACAACCCGACCTCAATGTGACAATAAATTTAGATAGGACATTCTCATGATTCTGATAAAAATAACTACCGGAAGACTTGGTAAAACATAGACTCCGATAGTTTTTTTTTTAGATAAATGAATAACAAAAACCTCATACTTGGAAATATTCAATTTAATCACCCCAATAGGTGAACAGGACTCGTGGCACATGTCGATATGCGATGTCCGACCTCTAAAGCATTTGTTTGACTCCGAGTTTCTTAAAATATCATAAAAGAAAAATCCGGATAGAAACGGTTGTTGAAATTGGTGGTTCATGTAAGTGTTTGTATGATTCAAGTTTAAGAAAAGCGAATAGCGCATCACCGTATAAAACGGATACGATACGATCATAGTTTGTAAGTCACCACTCGCTAAGATTTTTGAGTGTCCGTGAATTTTACTCACTATTTTTCAAATGTACTCGCATTTTGCAAGTATTTCTCGCTAATTTCGAGCCCTGGTACCATGTTAGCACTTCATGTACCATGTTAGCACTTCATGACAAGTATGCCAGTGTGAAGCGTTGCAGTTCATACTCTCATTTTCAAAAGTGAAGTTTAGTTTATATATTTACATTCTACTTTTGAAGTTTAATTTACACATGTATATTCACATTCTACTTTCATATCTGTTGGATTTTCCAGTCATTAAAATATCCATACTACATTAATTTTTTTCACAACTCCTTGCATTCATGAGGAAATGGCTATCATTACAATTGGTAAAGATATCAAAGGCAAAAACATCGGAAATGTACATCATATAATATACTCTTGGCTATCTGAGATCACTGTATACATGTACCGATTCAACTCCAAACAGAAAGAAATACGGCAACAGTACATTGTAGCTTTTCTATGAAAAATAACATTTGTTTGATACTCTAGTTTTATGAACTGAAATATATAGTACTATACTTACGTTTTCTCTTTTTGCTGGTTGTAGTTATTCATATCCGGCTTCATTTCCTTAGTTAACCTCTGATACTGGCGGAATGTGGCAGCTTCATAATCTACAGAATTAAAGAGTCTACACGTCATATCTACTGGTAGTAAATGTGGCAGCTTCATAATCCACAGAAATAAGGAGTTTACATGTCAAATCTACTGGTAGTAAATGTGGTAGCTTCATAATCCACAGAAATAAGGAGTTTACATGTCATATCTACTGGTAGTAAATGTGGCAGCTTCATAATCTACAGAAATAAGGAGTCTACGTGTCAAATCTACTGGTAGTAAATGTGGCAGCTTCATAATCCACAGAATTAAAGAGTCTACATGATACTGACGAAATGTGACAGCTTCATAATCCTAAGAATTAAAGAGTTTACACGTCAAATCTACCAGTGAAAGTGTAATGTTTAGTAACAGTAAAGTGTAATGTTTAGTAACAGTAAAGTGTAATGTTAAGTGGGTTTTTTTTGTTTGTTTCGATGTTTTCTGCCACACTCAACAATTTTTCAGTTATATGGTGGCACCCAGTTTTTATTGGTGTAATGTTAAGTAATAGCTACAGTAAAATGGTAATGTTTAGTGACAGTAAAGTGTAATGTTTAGTAACAGTCAAGTGTAATGTTTAGTAACAGTAAAGTGGTGATATTTAGTAACAGTAAAGTGGTGATGTTTGATAAGAGTAAAGTGCAACGTTTAGTAGCTGTAAAGTGTAATGTTTAGTGACAATAAAGTGTAATGTTTAGTGACAATAAAGTGTAATGTTTAGTGACAATAAAGTGTAATGTTTAGTGACAATAAAGTGTAATGTTTAGTAACAGTAAAGTGTAATGTTTAGTGACAATAAAGTGTAATGTTTAGTGACAATAAAGTGTAATGTTTAGTGACAATAAAGTGTAATGTTTAGTAACAGTAAAGTGGTGATGTTTAGTATTACTAAAGTTAATGTTTATTATCTGTAAAATGATTAATAAAGCGACTCAATAACTTTTAGAGTTTAAGTTTTGGTATATGTTTGATTTTAAGTCACCAGTTACACTCCTAATTACCTGAGAATCCTTGATCAGGGTTTTTCTTTTTCTTCTTTCGTTCCCATTTTTCAGCATCATCAGCTCCAACTTCCAGTAGCTTCACCCGGTCAAAATCCTCGCCAGCCTCCTCCGCTTTCTGTGGAAAATGTTAACAAACAAATGAAAAGTATGGATACATGCAATGTGGACATGTATATAATAGACTGCTTATTATAAACCCATCATAATACAGCATGGCGCAGTGTGTTTGGCCATCTGTAAAAGGCTGAGATTTTTGTACCAGGGCAAAATCTCAGGTAAGGGGTGGAGATTATTTTTATAGACATAGCGCCCTGTGGTTAAAACGTCTGTGCAGCTCATTAATCTGTATACACATCATACTATACACAGAAAGTCGTGGTCTCAATAAAACAATAGAATGAAAACAAAGCCTATCTTGTCATTTGAATCTTTGGTTTCCTGAGAATGATGTTTATCAAACTGATAATTGGAGATGAGTAGTATTTCTTAAATAAAACAAAGTTAAAGACATCAAATTACGGGGATGACATCATTCAGATTAAGTTCATGACATGTGACCCCGAACTTCCCTTCATTTTGCACATATTGCAAATAACAGAATCCGTATGTAGATTACTTCTGCTAAGTGGACCTTCACCCCCCTTCCTGAATCAAAAAGAGGTTGCCCCAGTGTATGGAAACAAATCTGCATCATCTTCCCAAGTCATTATTACATGTAGGTAAAATTGAGTTACGTACCTTGAGAATATTCAAACTTTCATGAGTTATGTTAACTACATTATTACTGGAATAGTCAGCAACAAATGTTGAAAAAAATTCCTTATTCATTGTTGTAGCATTGCTGCCTTAAGCGATGATTTTTTATAAAAAATTTTTTAGAAATGAAATCTATTTCTCAAACAAACAGAAAATATATATGCATCAGAGTGAAATATGTAACGAGCATAAATCTCTGTTTTTATTCATATTACAGTAAAATTGCTTTTATTTGTCACCTCTTATCAAGGGCACAATCACATACAACAGTGTACAATTTACCATGTTTCTTTATATCATGTTTACCACAACAGCATATATTTACAGGTTGGAGAACGCTCTAAAACAATTTCACCAAGTCAAATGACTCTAACTAACTGTTGAACAGTCCCCAAAAGTGTGGCCTGCAGATGGATTTAAAATGTTATGTACATGTGATATTCTTTGATTTTCTGGAATAAAGACACTACTCCCCCACATTTCTATTTACCTTTCTTTTTTTCTCTTGCTCCTCTTCCCAATCCACCCTTTTTCGTTTCTGTTCAAAGTTCGCTGGCAGTTTACTCCTCTTGTCCTCCTCCACAACTTCTTGATGATTCAACTTTCTGGCTTCATTCTGATCATTGAACACACAATCAAAAGTGATTTTAAAAAATTCTTGAGTCAGTTATACATGCTTGTGTGCTAATATCATTGGCATGAAAGTTTACAGAATAGTATTCTGACATAAGGAGATCTTTGCTGCACATAATCATGATATGAGTGAAATTATGGATAAGGGATCAATATTGTGATTTAATGAGTCCACATGCACTGCACAAGGGTTCAATACGCCGGTTTCGAGATACGTCCGAGTTATTTCCCTTTGGCGAACTCTCGTACATAGTGAGAAGCGAAACAATTTGTTTACACGCGGGGGTGGGACAAATATGCATCACTGTGTAAGTGAATGTACTCAGTAAGTCTCTCATACGCTGTTTGATCCCCCGAATTCAACTGATACACAAACTAAGTAAGTGATAAGTATTTATTGAGTAATTAAATACATAAAATTGTTATCATTTTACGTTATTTTGCTGGTCAAAAGTACCATCTTTAAGATATTGCTTGCAAATATGACATTGTTTTTATGTTTCCACTTTAGTAAAACATTTATTTTGACAGTATTTTGTATTTCCCACATTTACGTATTTAAAGAGAAGCTGCTTTTGATACATTTCATCATCTTCTTCGATGACTGTAGGTTCACTCTGTCCCACTTAAGCATTCAAAGTTCCACTAAATTCACCTCCTACACAGAAGAGTTCGTATCTCGAAACTGGCGTATACAAACTGCCCTTTTCTCCACACATCTGAATCACTTCCTTCTTTTCAAAGTGTCACTCCCATGGGGAGATCCGGGTTAGAATAGGTCCTCAGTACCCCTTGCTTGTCGTAAAAGGTGACTAAATGGGGCGGTCCTTCGGATGAGACCATAAAAATCGAGGTCCCATGCCACAGCAGGTGTGGCACGATAAAGATCCCTCCCTGCTCAAAGGCCATAAGCACCAAGCATAGGTCGAAATTTTGCAGCCCTTTACCAGCAGTGGTGATGTCTTCATATGAGTGAAATATTCTTGAGAGGGACATTAAACAATATTCAATCAATCAATCAAAGTGTAAAATTTTAGTGGTTGAGAAAAATAATCATATTCGTAGGAACATGGTTTCGAAGTTGAAATTTATCATTATCACTATCTATCATAGTTCAGCATCTTTTGTTTGTGATGGTTTTAATTTGTGGAAATGTTATTGCCACAAAAAGAAAGA